>NC_133798.1:37585759-37863259 GCF_043250625.1 Sebastes fasciatus
CCCCAGGTGTGCATAAACTACAGGTTATGAACTTCTTTTTTAAAAAACAAAAATGTGAGATTATCATTATTATGAGAAACAGGCTAATTATCGGTATTGGCTGAAAAAAGTCCATATCGTGCCTCTCGAGCTGCTAGGCACAATTCATCTCTCGCTGGTTCACTTTCACCTGACATCTCTAGAGAGGAGCTGATCAAAGAAGTTAAACAGCTCACTGAACATCAAACGATACACCAACTACCTGATCACAAAGGAAGCCTAATTAGTTGACATCATAAGTGACGACAACACCACCACTGACTTTCTTCTTCAAATCCAGAGGCCCTGCATACATACAGTATATGTGTGTGTGTGTGTGTGTGTGTGTGTGTGTGTGTGTGTGGTTGAAGCTGACATAAGCTCCTGCTGGGCGCCCAAATGATGTGCCTGTAAATGTTTTCCACCCTCTCTGAGTGACGGCAGGTCCGCCCTGCCCTCAGACGGATGTGGAATGTTTGTACAGTATGAGCGGCGGTGCTGACCCGAGACCCCGAGCACTGGCGTTTTAATCTGTTCCGAAACCAGTGGAAATCAAACAAGTGTGTTTCCCTCGCGGAGGACTCGTGTGTGTGCGTGTGTGTGTGTGTGTGCGTGTGTGCGTGTGTGCGTGTGTGTGTGTGGGCTGGGTGGGGCGGGGTTCTTGCCTATGGAAGAATAACACTTTATAATGTTGGGGTTAGGTTGGGATCTCGGGGTAATTCATGCGGACAAAAAAATGAGCGGTTCAACTGATGACAGTTGAAATGACAACAGTGATGAGGATGATAATGACTGTGTTGGTTATGATTATGGTGGTGCTGTGTGTATGTACAGTACTGGGTGAGAACATACACAGACAGTTCTTGATTTAAAGCTGAATTTGTTTGTTTGTTGGCCACTTAGGGGGCAACGGAACGAGCTGAAAACTCAACACTGTTGTTATTTATTGTAGTCAGTTTCACTGCCTGCCACTCAGACAGAAATTTTATCTGCCACTTTTGAAATCTCTACGCTAAATGAAAGGAATAACATTTTAGATCTGATGTCAGTCATTCAATGTTCGATATATTTTACATAAAAACATTATATTCGTGGTTAATAACAGTGTTCGAATTACACCGTGGAGGGAGGTTACTGCACACAGTACTGGACTGTACTTTGTTATTGTCATCTATAATGGTTATTTGCATAAAAACACACAATTCGAATGATTATGATTATTTAAATATTTGCTTTGATGAAAAAAATCTTGGCAAGCTTATTAGAGCTAGTGTTATGAAGTTAAACAGGTCATAATTCCCTCTCTAATATAATATATATATTCAAACTGGATTTATTCAAGTTTCTCACCAAAAACTTAATTTTACGAGATTACATTTGAACACATCATGATAACGTTGTAATTTACCTTCGCCCAATAGTCCTCTTTCCTGAGCAGACTTTGAACGCCTAATAATAATAACTCAATGGCACCTCCGTTAACGTTAGTAGCTCCGTTATTTATCCAATCAGGACTGTGCTGCCCACCGGCTGCTAACAGCTAATGTTACTAACTCTCCTCCTGCTGATTTAAACACAGGTTTGTTGTTCACAGTGTCTCATTATCAGGGAAAAATAGGGTGCGTCCCCTCAGGTTTAGTAGCGTCATGCTGTTGAGCACTTTTTTTCTCTCCGCCGTGTCTCAGGTCCAAAAAAAACTGAAACATGATACAGCGTGCGTATGCCTCATTGTGCATGCGTAACTGTCGGGAAGCATCATGTGTTTCCCTCGCGGAATAGGATTCAATCGTCACGGAGGCATGAGATGCCAAGAAAGTGGACAACTACAGTTCTCTATTCCAATCACTAGCGTTTTCCCTGCCTGCCAAAGTGGCAGATGTCCTGATGATTTCACCCGTAATTTCAGACCCTGTTTGTAGTCATATAATTGCCTTACATAGTTGTTATGATAATTATGATTTACCAGTATATAATATATCCCTACCTTTGACCGTCAAAATATAATCAGTGGACGTTTGTGCAAAGATTTAAAAAAATTCTCTCCAGGCGTTCCCGAGAAATCACATTCACACGAACGGACGGACGGACAACCCGAAATCATAATGCCTTCAGCCACGGCTAACGCTGGTGTGGAGGCATAAAATCAGATCAAATGAGACCAAAGTCTTTCTATGTGTAAAAATATTAAACTATCACCGAGCCGTAACATTCCAACCCTACTGTATGTATTAGTTGTTCATGTCTGCAGACTCAGATGTCATTTAACCTTAAACGTCAGTAACATCCAGCCCAACCTGCTCTCCAGCGGCAGATATGGTGGAAGTCCCGTCATCCCTAACTTCTTGATCCTCTCCCTCACCTCTTCTCTCTTCACAAAACAATAAACTTTGTAGTCAGGGGGGCCCCATAACTCTGCTCATCACTCTGTAGCTGTTGGTGTTTACTTAAACTCTTTATCTGCCCATCATAAGCCGTCGGCAGAGGAGGGTGGGTTGACATGTTCTAGATATTTCTTCTGTGTCAGTGTGTGTCGTTGTTGTTTTACTAGCTCCTCCTGAGTGATGAGCCTAAGAGAAGCACCCCGGGGCGTGTGTTTCTGTCTCCACGGCCTCTGCGAGGCCTCTTCAGCTGCAACTCTACCCTCCCGTGAGGTCAAATGCAGGTCGTGGCGATAAAGGCTGAACTCCTGACACCCGTCCCAAAGAATGAGACGGCTCATTGTGCAGACAGATAGCAGACACAATGAGCCCTAGTCTGGGTCCTGTTTTCGTCCGACGCGGTGCTTCTTTTCTTGGCCGTGGCGGCGGCGGCTTGTAGGGATTCTCCTTTGTGGTTGGCTAGTGACCCCGTAATCACCCGGGGGTGTCCCCCCTTTATCGGATTTTTGTCCAAATTTCATATCAATGCAAATGAGGTTGGAGAGGAGTTCATCCTAGAACGCTTTGGGAGATGATAGATTTGTGTACGCGGTAGAGAAAAGCAGGCTGATTCAGTCTCTGCTGAATGCATCATCACAATGTGGAGCTACTCCACTCTGCTTTCTCTCTCTCTCTCTCTCTCTCTCTTTGCACTATTTTTCCAAAACAGCTCTGAGCCCACTTGAGAATACTTGAGGTTTGGACGAGTCAGATTTTGGCAGTGGCTATGAGAAAAGTTGGATGTCACCCAAAGGCAATATTTTTGATAAAAAAGAGGACATAAGACAAATCATCTATACGTATTACATTTCTGTTTGATTCTCTTTTGCTCCCAAGTGAAGACCACTTATATGGGTATCAAGTTATAGCTATTGTTTTGCTTTGTGATAAATCAACAAGAAAGTCTTTTCCAAAAAAACAACTGAAAACGGTATTAGATGTTTCAGGCGGAGCTACAGCCTGACAGTGGTTAGTAACATTAAAAGTTTACACCAATTTGCATCCAAACTGTGTGCATTGTGTACAATTACACCAGCTAAAACTAAATTCTCAGTGCCGTAATCACATAAAGTTTGTACATAAACAGTAGTCGAGCAAATACTTAGATGTTGAGGTTGATGAGTGCAACTGCAGAATAATGATTTCCTTATTCCAGTAGCAATGGTAGCCAAGTTGTACATCTCTTTCAGATGAAGAAGCACACCAGCTTTGCAAAGATCCTTCATGATAAAGCTTGCACAAACCTCCATTTTTCAAGGAAATTCAGAATATATAGACTTTGCCTTCCTTGTGGGTTTCCTGGGATGTCAAACGGAGGGCCTCAATTTCTATGGTGCAAATATGGCAAAGCCAAAAGGCCTAACCCAGTTGTTGGTGTTACAACAATGCAACACCTCTTTAAGTCAGTGAAATGTAACTTTTATTTGAGAGTTGTTGGGTGAAATATGATCCAACGTCCACTTTGGCTATCAGCATGATTAACTTCATTAACTATATGCCTTATGCTGGCAAACATAAATTGAACTCTGGGTCAATGGCTTTGTTTAGATGCTCAAAATATTCAGTTTTTTCAGTCGTGCATACTCCGATTAACGTAACTGTCGGTGGACTGGTTGGACCGTGTGAACACAGTCTCCCTCTTTCATTCCTTCAACCACCTTCTTGAAATGGTCAGTGTTGCGATATTTGAGCAAATCCACAAACCTGTTGATATCCAAGTCTTTCATGTTTAAAAGTTGAGCCTTCTGACCAGAAATGTGGGCTTTTTCTTGTGGGCATGCATCTCTGCAAAATGTCGGCTGAGTTGGTTTGTGTACAACGCACAGAACTAGCCGTAAACAGGAGAGACGCAGCGAGGCTGTGTGTCGCAAACTGCCTTAAAAAACCCAATCGTGATGCATATTCCGAATGCGCTGTATAAATGTCCAAAGAATGTTCTTGAAACCTGAATAATCTCGGCACATCCCACATCACGTCTAAATCGGAAAAATGCTCTATACGGAATAAAGCCTAATTCAGAATATCCAAACGGAATATGCTGTTTACAATGACCCATATCAAATTCAGAATTTTATCTTATTTGGATTAATAATGTAATATTAGTGTGCATGTAAACGTAGTCAATGTAGTCACATTATAATGTCTGCAGCTTTACAGTTTCTCATAAATAACAGTATAACTGTGAAATAAATTGCTATATAGGGGTCGTATTTTTCTAAACAGTGCCAACATTGCTTGGAGGGAACAATATTAGTTATGATCTGTTTTAATGTATTATGACAGTTGTTTTATTTCAATGAATATATTAAATCACTATGTTGTCAGGGGGAATGGATTTTAATTGGTTTTTGTATATAGACGCCCCGCCTCACAATCTTTCCACTTTGGATCATCGATTTCAAATGAACTTCCCCAACTTAAGTGAAACTAAAAGATGTTTGTTGGTTTTAGTTATCTGAGACACTAAGGGTTTTATAAAGCCACCATCTCATCAAAAATAGATTTGAAGCACGTATTTGTCTACATGTGTCACAGCTTAGTTTTAGCAGCCTTGGCCACAGAAGCTCAAATGGAGCTGAAGAAGCAGCAGGTGTGAACGCCTCCGGGGCCGTCAGATGAGCTCACACACACACACACACACACATACACACGGACAGTATTTCAACTTGTTGGCTTGCTCATAATCACCACCCCTTCTTCTCACTCACACCTCACACTTTATCAAAAGACCCTGGGGCTTTTTTCCCCCTCACCAAACCAGGTGGCTGAAAGGAAAGGAAAAAAAACTTTGTGTCAAATAAAGCCCCCCCCGTCCAAACGCACACAACTCATCACTTTTGCCAGAGAGGAGGCCTGCCCAGCCCAGCTGTGGCTCTCGCCTTTACCATCTAATAACCATGACCTTCACGCTCTGCCTGTCAGACCTTTATTACTGCTTGCCACAGGCAGAGAGAGAGAGAGAGAGAGAGAGAAGCAATAAAAGGCCACAGATGGGTGTGGGACAACACAGCTGACGAGCAGAGAAACAGAGAGCTTCTCACATACCGTCACTGCTGATGATGACTTCAATGACCTGAGATTGGCTGACAGATGTCTGCGCCTTCAGAGATGCAAAAATATCAATGCATGATTTTGCAGCAGTACGTTGCAAAGTTAAAAACGTCTGATATTGTCATGCAGGCTCTGTAGGTCTGTTGTGTACTCAAGGGGTTGTGTGAGGCACTCAGCTCACATCCTAAATCAACACACGCTGGGCCTTCGCTGACGGACTAAAAATAATATCTAGGTTACAATGCCCTGCCAAGCCCCAAACACAACAAAGTCTCAGGAAGCAGTCTTTTCAGCACGTTGCCATAGCGACTGACCACATGTGCAAGTCAGATAGGGGTGAGTGGTCAAACTAGCAGTCAGGCCGCGTTGTCTCCTCGACTATAATGGGCCTAAAATACAACCTTCATTTAACTAGGCACAGATGTGTTGAAGATAGAGGGTTTGCACTCACAGGTCATGCTGAGGGCATCTGATGAGTCCAGCACTAAAAGAATTGAGTCTGCACTAACAATTGTGAAGAGCTCTGTCCGTATTTCAAATTCAGCCAGTGCCGGAACGCTTTATAAAGATCTGAAGAAACCTTAAAGGGACTCTATGTACGAATCAGAAATTGCTTGTTAACAGCGACACCTGTGGCCGTTAAGTCAACAAAAGTCAGCGTCCTGTTGCTCGCGCTTGTGCTCGCTCTACATAGACATGACAGTGAGGAAACACACGTCAGCTAAAACCACAATATCACTCTATATTTCAGCTGCTTGGCAGTAATGTTAGCTGACCAGACGAAGGTCTATCCATGAATCGATGCTGATCCTTGTGTTGGCTTTTCCTGCTTCAGCCTCCCGACTGTGGTCAGAAGGAACAGGGAAGACACCAGAGTTTTGGTCGGAGACAATAACGTTACTCTCTCCGGAGCCCCGTCTATTCACTCAGCAGCAGGAAACAAGACACCGGAAACCTCTGTTGGTCTGGAGGAGCTGCAGCATTTATTTCTGCACAAACGTCCACTGTACATTCACTAGATATTCTCAGAGCTACTAACTCTTCTGCAGCGTGTATTGTGCGCGCATGCACGTGAGAGGTGGAGCGAGAGAGCGAGTGAGAACGAGCGCGGTGCATGAGTGAAGGCAAGCAGGCAGAGGAGCAGAGTACAGCATCGACTCCAGCCCTGAAGACCAAAGCTACAGTCTCCCCTGTGTCTTCTGACCGCGGTCGGGAGGCTGGAGCAGGATTAGTTAACACTGTTTTGCAAGACGGGCTTCACTAGATAGAACTTTACGGTTTTGGTGCTTCCATGTAGTTTGTGTTGGAGTCTGAGTCTGAACAGCGTAGCCACACGCGAGGGACATGCACACCGACCTGCAATGATTTATACAGTTACAAACAGTATCTTTAAACCAAGTTCACACTACAGGGCTTTCAAAGTCGTCAGATCGCTGTACTGTTCACACTACATGACTGACTGGCAACAGGGGGGTCACACACAACAAGATCTTTCACCGGGAGGAATGTCTGGTCTCTAAAAACTACGTTTTGTCATGAAAACACACAAGGGAAATGGAACAGTAAATTACGCAATACCGCGCACGTAGTCATGCTTGTTGACGTTGGCACACGTGTTCACAAAATATTCTGTTTTCATACGTCTTTACTATTGATCTATTTCCCTCTAGGAGCAACAACAACTTTGGTCGGTGTTGCAAATGCAACACACATTTACAGGCGACCCCCTCGCCAAGGTTTCCCCTAAATCTGTGTTTTGCGCTCTCATTGGCTGTAGCTTTCCGACAGCCCCAGATATTTAGCGTGCTATCTGGAATGTGTCTGTGATAAATCGGCAATGCGTTGGCGTACCTCTCGGCACGAAGTGTAAATAGCTCGCGCATAGCGCTCGAGCGCCAAGCCAATGCCGTTTTGCCTCTGATCTGGGACTTTCGTTGGGGAACTCCAAAAACATGTCATGTTATGTTATGTTAACAAATCAAGTCATGGGAACGAGGCATTAGACTAAAGTTGGGTGGCTCTTGAAAGTGTATATTACACTGAAATTAAGGTGTGTAGGAAGATTTTGGCAGTTCTGTTCTAACCAAACTGGTTGAAGGAGTTGTGGGAACCTCTTAACACTGACCCACTGGTGGGTTGGTGATTATAAACTCTGCTGCGGAGCCACACATTGTTTAAACCCCCAAAAAACGTGAAAAATGTCCATTTAATGGAACAAAATTGAATGAAAAACCACAGGGTCTTGTGTCGAAAACAACAAAGAGCTGGAACAATCTGATACAGAATATAAATGATACCATCGGACAGTGAATAATTCGATGATTTTTCCAACCTTAAAGCTACTTCGGGGGAAATAAAAGGAGCAAGTGAAACATGACTGCAGCCAGACTATTCATTTTTAAAATGAAAACCAGCACATAACACTTTCAATTAATCCCACAAACTGACAGATTGGGGGTAAAACTGTGACCGTCATGCCTGCTTAGTGTCTGTCTGCTGGCCTGTTGTAGAGGAGTACTACCACAGGTGAAAGGAGGAGAGCCATAAATCTTAAGTGATGTTGAGGTTAACTGAGGATGATCCTTCCTCCAGAGGAGAGAAGGATCCAGAGGCAATGTCAACAAACAAACTGCCGCTGGAGAGCCATTCACCATTGCCGTTTTTCATTACAGTCAAGCTAATCCTTAGAAATAAATGGGGTACTACTCGTATTAGTCTCTCATCATTTATCCACCCTTCTGTTCAGATTCCATTACTATCACAGTAGTTGCTAAATCATATGTAGCTAACTCAGAAGCTGGCTCATGGCCACTTGTGTGCAGGTGTGAATTCTAGACTGGATGAGAAAACCTGCAGGAAAAGTGAGTGTAAAAAAACGCTCTGCCTGACTGTCCATCAGCGACTACTGTGACGTTACAGTAGGCACTAATCCAAAGGAAATGTGCAGTGCTAATATGCTGTTATGCTGGACATCTCCCAGGTGTGAAAATGTGTTACTGTGTAAAACACTGATCCTGCATCGTATTCATTTGTTCTTGCTGTATTTTCCAACTTCTGAAAAATAGAAAAAGATGAGGGCTGTGAATTAGCAAGAATCTGGCGATACGATACGTATCATGATTTTTTGGTTAACGATTCAATATATATATATATATTTCGATATTGTAAGCAGTAAGTTTTTGAATGAAATTTCAGGAAAACTGTCGAAGTATAAAGAACACACCAGAAATACACCATTTTACAATAGGCAAAAATAACATTTATACCGTATGCAAAAAACCTGCATGGTTTTTGCACCAAACTGCATAGGACTAGCAGAAACTGGGAATATCTGTAAAGGGGAGAGGCGTGGGTACTAGGGATGCTAATTTTGAAAAATTTTCTTAACCAATAACCGACACTCGTTAACCAATTATTAACCGACGAGGTTTGTGCCTCGCATGCAGCGGTGCTCCAGCTGCAGTGTATGAGCACAACAGACAACGGAGTCTCCAGTTCACCGTCCGGGAGCGTTAACTTAGCAGCTACGATGCTGCGTGTAGTGTCGCGGACATGCAGCCACTTTCCAAGTAAAAGTCTCCACTGCACATTTAGTTTAGTTTAGCAGGTTGTCAGCTGTGTCTCTGCCCGGCGTAACGACACTCTGTTTGCCCAGATTAACGATAGCTATTGCCCGACAAAAAGTGTGTGTGTTTGCACTACGTTAGCATCTGTAGCTCTGCTGGTAGCTTCGTGCTCCCCGTAGTCACACACATACGGTCTGTCAGCGCGGCGTAACTTCAGCAAGTTTCCAACAGACCGTGTGTGTGTTTGTCGTTGGCGTTCTAGCTGTGAACGTAGCTGTAGCAGACAGTGTGTCAGGCAGTTTTATTTGTCGGTGAATAAATGCTACGAGGCTACAACTCCTCCGCTCAAGCGAGCTACAGACGGGAGCCGACTTCCTGTAACTGTAACTCCGGCTCAGACTCTCTTAAGGTGGACAAGCTTTTCCCCTTAAAGTGACAAGTTCACTTAAGCTTTTTAATTTAAGTATTAACATTTGTTTGAACCGTTTTAACCGATAGCGTTAATCGGTTAAATACTTAATGTCGGTTAATGGTTAAACGGTTAATTATTAACATCCCTAGTGGGTACCCAGAGAATCCATTTTCATTCACATATCTTGAGGTCAGATGCCAAGAGACCCCTTTGAAAATGGCCATGTCAGTTTATCCTCACAAAAATGTAGCGTAACTTTGGAGCGTTATTTAGCCTCCTTCTCGACATCACTCCAGCTTTAAAACTCAGCCAACTACAACCTCCCAAAGATCGAATAGCGGCCGGGCCTGACAGCGGGCCGTGGGATTTTTAAGAGGTTAATTAAAAGTGTTTTGGAGAATTGATACGGTATCACACAACATAATATCGCGATACTCAATATTTTCTTACACCCTTACTAAAAGCTAGAGCAGGAGTTAAACTTTAACTCACTACTGCATGAAATATACTCAGCTCAAAGCTGAGCCTCTGTGATGGCTACATCTGTGCACTAAATCAAATAAATTCAGTATTCAGTCTTCACTTAATGCACAAAATATAGAGCATCTAGAGTCAACCTTTATTTAATTATAGGTTTAAGTAACTGGCTGTCATTATAGTGCTGTACCCTTTGTGCCATTCATCATAATGTGACACTCTTTATTATAAAGCAATAATATGGAAGATTGAATATAAATCATATTAAAGACAAATATGGGACAGTAACGCATATAAAATAAATATCTGTGCTGTTAAATAACGCTCCGAGTTGCAGTCAGGCCATCGTTTGCATCCTCCCTCTAAAAGAGAGAAAAGCTGTGCGGTGAGCTAAGTGTCAATAGCTTCGGCCTTGGAAACCGCTCTCCTCTCCAGGTGGAGAGTTGAGCCAAGGTTGAGCTCGACTGAAACCTAACAGGTTAGAACACATGGTCTCTTTTTAATGGTTTCGTGCAGCTGCGAAGAAAACGGATTCCATTTGGCACCAGTCAAACTGAAAAATTCCCAATGGCACATTTACATAGACTCTGAGCAGAAAACAGCCATCCACTACGTACTCTTTCTCCGTGAGCTGCTTGACAGGAAATAAAGGAAATAGCAGGAGAAGAGAAAGGAAAAATGAAACTCTACGCTCTGCAGCAGGACTTGGATTCATAGGAACTCTGGGGATGTATTCACTCAAAACAACATATTAAATAAATGTATACAGTGCAGTTATACTGTAGGTATGGAGTCGACCCACAGCGTCGTCACCTTCTGCAAGAACTTGTACTAAAGTTAACCCTGGTACTTATTACTGCAGGTACATACAGTCAACTAGGTGAGTAAGTGGGCCAGTCAGCCAGCCAAACAGTCAGTCAGGGTCGGAGGCAGGGGCTCCCCAGCGAGCAGTGCAGCTGTGCTACTGACAGATCGGTGCAGGGCAGCGTGCAGCCGGCCTCTCCAGACCCTGGCACATCAAAGCTCCCGGCCCCATAGCTAGCCCCCCTGTAGCTCCCCAGCCGGCCACTTCAAAAGACTTTTGGGCGCATCGCAGATTCCCATCAAAGGGCCTGGACGCAGCGCTCACCCACGCAAGCGAGCCAGCCAAGGAGATATGATTAAAAGCACATTATTGGGGGAAGGAGGGAGGACAGAAGGAGAGAGGTTTAGCAGGAGCGGAGTGGAGAGAAAAAAAAAAAGACGGGATATCAGTCCGAAGGGATCATTCTTTACCTTTCTCACATATTCTACCTCTCCCTCTCATTCTTCACCCAAAATAATGCAGCTCTTGCCAGTTTTTTTAAGACGATCAGAGCGAGAAGATGACAGGACTTGACACAACTGTAGCGCTGCCCCCTCTTTCTCATAATCTCTTTCTTTTCCAAATGCTTACTCTGTTTCTTCCCTTCTCTACCCTCCCTCTCTCTATCCTCTCTTACCCCTTGGAGGTCACGTCTCAGGTCATTTAATATAAACCACTGGCTACGCAGCCAATTCACACCTGAAATTGCCCGTCGGTAGCAGCGAGTGGCCTTGAATGGTGGCATTGTTGTCCCCGTGGGGGGCTCAGACAGCAGTGCACCAGCCAGCGGCCACAATGGGAGCCTTAAGGCCTGGAATAATTTGACTAAACGCATGGGATTTGCAAGTGCGGATTATCGCCGTTCAGCCACGCAACCAGCCATCCAACCAATCAACCCCCCACCAATCTGACCAGTTAAAGCAGCATTGTTTTTCGGGGTGAGACCGCATACTAAGCTACGCCGATTTCATTGTGCCACTTCGGTACAGTGGCAACAATTAAACACCAGCTGGAGCGCACACGTCCATGCACGCACGCAACATCCGCGATTTATTTTTAGAAAGCCTTTTGTGTCATAACAAGGGCATTTCTGCGTTTTTTAGGCTGCACACGTGACGCCGTCATACGCTTCTCTTTAACCATCCCGAGACGTGCATCTCAATTTCCATTCATTTCATGCCTCGCCCTCACGTCTTCATGCAACTTGAATATTGTTTAAAAGTGTCCGCTGCTGGCGAGGCTGGTGCTGCTGGGCCCTTTCTCGCTGCTCATGATAGCTCCGCTCCCATTATCCTGCCTCATTAGAGTGGATGTCCAAAATGTCAGAAGAATGTTTTATGGACTGTTGAGAAATCACTCTCCAGCACAAGTCACCCAGTGTTCTGCCATGCAAGAGAGGGAGGGAGAGGAGAAGATAAGGGGTTTATATTCTTAAAGGGTGGGGTGGAGGGAGCGGAGGGGGGTCAGCTTGCCTTTAGAAGAGCTTAGGGCCCAGTGTGGCGAATTAAATAGAATGCCCAGACAGAATTAGTTCCAAGGCAGACTGGGTCCCATTCTATGAAACTCAACAATTAGACGGATTAAACGTAATAACTCAGCCTGCACTGCCGCAGCTGCATTATGGTTACCCCGGCACCCAGGGGGTGGCTGGGTGTGTGTGTGTCTCTCTGTGTGTGTGCCATAGGGGGATTTATGCTCACATATGAAAAGTGACAACTTGGAGAGAGAATGTAATAAACTTTGGGGAAAGAGAGGTAAACACATCCCAAACTTTTGAATTTTTTACCTTTCCACAAATGCCGCCACGCTGTTGTGATTTCGGTTTGTGTATTGTGATTTGACGGGGTTAACTGCGCGTGTCAAGGTTAAGCTCGGACGATATTCCATTAAAAAAAACTGCAATCCACAGGGCTGAGTTTCACATAACAGTGGGAGAAGAGTCCAGGATTTCCAAAATGGTGGTGGTGATGATGATGGCGGTGAGATTTCTTTGCATTCTTTTTGGAACGACCATTTGAGTGAAAGGAAAAGCTGTCAAGTCGGTCGGTCCAAACATCACACACGGTGCAGCTGAAGTTGCCGTCTGAGTGGCAGGTTGACTGATTAACTTACTGACTGGCTGGTTTGCTGACTGACTGGCTGACTGCAGCCCCCGCTAACCCCCCATCATCCACCTGTGTGTAAAAGGCCCTTTGTCAACGAGGCCTAATTTGAACTGACGCACCCTACACATGTGGAACAGCTCAGCAGCTCCACACACTTCTCGTCATTACACCGTGCGTGTGTGTGTGTGTGTGTGTGTGTGTGTGTGTCATGAGGAGAAGAGACGACGCAGGGAGGGAGTTCGAGAGAAAAACGTCTGCTGAGAAAAGTGAGGTAAAGCGTGTGCAAAGTGCAAAAGCTTTGGTTCACCTCACACAAACTCTGGCCTTCACCACTTCTTCATTCTCTCTCAGAGCTCTCAGAGCTCACACTCTCATCAGCAGTTCTCTATAGAGCTGCTGTCCACACACACACACACACAAAAAGAAAACTACTCCTCCCCTCAACCAAGTCAAAAGGAAACTTCTTGTGAACTACAAACTTTTTTTATGACTGCTTTTATTTGCGTTGTTTTAGCCATAACTTCTAGTCAAGATTGCACACATCAAAGTAATTGCAGAGATGTGGGAACACAGCTGCATCGCTGCGACAAAGTCTGGAAGCAGGAAACGAGCAGTCAGACAATCAGACAGGTTGTAAACAAGCAAAACAGTTCAGCAGCTTTATTAAACATGTCTGAAATACAAAAATGAGGAAGGTCGAAGCTGAACCCTGCGAACCATGATGGATGTCCTCCACAGACAATTAATTGTCTCTTCAAGAGAAGTTTGGCTAATGAAAACCAGGACTGTCAAATGATTCAAATATTTAATAGTGATTAATTATTGATTTTTATCTGATCAAAATGTACCTTTAAGGGAGATTTGTCAAGTATTTAATATTCTTATCAACATGGGAGTGGACAAATATGCTTTCTTTATGCAAATGCATGTATATATTTATTATTGTAAATCAATTAACAACACAGAACAATGACAGATATTGTCCAGAAACCCTCACAGGTACTGCATTTAGCATAAAACAATATGCTCCAATCATAACATGGCAAACTGCAGCCCAACAGGCAACAACAGCTGTCAGTGTGTCAGTGTGCTGACTTGACTATGACTTGCCCCCAAACTGCATGTGATTATCATAAAGTGGGCATGTCTGTAAAGGGGAGACTCGTGGGTACCCATAGAACACATTTACATTCACATATCTGGAGGTCAGAGGTCAAGGGACCCCTTTGAAAATGGCCATGCCAGTTTTTCCTCGCCAAAATTTAGCGTAAGTTTGGAGCGTTATTTATCCTCCTTTGTGACGAGCTAGTATGACATGGTTGGTACCGATGGATTCCTTAAAATTGAGCCCGCTACTAGCTCCGAAAGTTCGATTGCGTTAATGCGTTAAAGAAATTAGTGGCGTTAAAACGAACTTGTGTTAATGCTTTATTATCGTGTTAACTTTGATAACCCTATTTAAAACCCGTCTGATCATCTGATGTTTCTTTTTTTAGCAATCTTGAATTATTCCCAGATCTCAACACTTGGAAGGGTAAAAATGTTATTTTACTGATAGGACTGATGGCCAAAACAATGCAAGCAAGGGACAGGAATTTAGCCTAAGGCCAATATCTCCTCCCGCAACTGCACTTCTGGAGAAAATGTAAAAAGTAAAATAAATCTCTCGACACAAAGATTATTTTTTTCTTAACCTTACAATCACAGTCGGGACTAACAGAGCGATGTGGTATCAAAAGCACTACCTTCAATTTCATATACATTGCAAACTATACCTCAACACCGACAACCCGATGAACTCTTTGCACTCGTGCCCAGTCGGTGTTTGAGGACCCTCCCTAATTTTAGCTGAAACAGAGCAGAGCCAGAAAAAACACAGCAGCGGGGACAAGGCCTGTAGTGTAACAGAGCTAGTCCAGATCTGTATGAAACCTGATCGACAGACAGACCGGGCTGGAGGAGACTGGGAGGGATCAGGACTGCTGTCAGTTCTGACGCTGTCAGGAGCGCGGACAGGTAAATCTATCTGAAGTGTAGCAGTGAACGGAGACACGGATGGATTTTCAGTAACGCTGACGCGGCAGGTTGTAAGAACCACAGGAAGGAGACAGATTCAGATCCATGAACGTGATGTGAATGCCATCTGATTACACATGATAGCTAAAGATTTTACAGCTGTTTCACAGAGCTACATGTCATTCAAAGAGTAAAAAACATTCCTCCACTTAACTTGCAAGTACTAATACCTTTCACTCATGACACCAGTAAAGTGGTTTTAAGTGTTGCTCGGGAAAAAGAAATTGACATAATCTAGAATTAGCCGTGGGGTGTTTGTCTTTCCTCCCGTTTTACCTCTCCCTCTCTCTAATTTCCACTGCACGGCACGACTCTACTCGACTCAACTCGCTCTTTTTTGGTTTTTCATTAGCACAAGTTGTGGATAGTAGCTGGTAACTGGTACTGTTTTTGGCACCACCTCGGTCGAGGTTATAAGCGAGCTGAATCAATACTAGAAGGTGGAGTTAAAACACTGTTGACCACTGCTTGGTCAAAGCGAATTGTCACTTATGCAACATCCTGTTGTTGTTGTTGTTGTGGGACATCCTGCACAAACCCGCCACTCTTAAATAGCCAAGCTACCGTCAATAGCGACCGCAATTTTTTTTATTTACTCGACCCAGATTATAAAGACTGGCAGCCCGCAAAACTATGCTGTACAATTGACGAAGTGCAGACATTTGGTTGCCGCCATTGACCGTAAGTGGACGTAGTCACCGTGACGTCACCCACTGGTTTGTGGACTGTTGTTTTGAAGCCTCGAGTTCGGCATTTTGGCCATCGCCATCTTGTTTTTTTGCAACCAGAAGTGACACGAGAGGGTGGAGCGAAGTACAACCGAAAGGGTTAAAGTTGTAAGACGAAAACACGGACAACTCCCAGACCGGACAACGCCGTGGTAGCGACCTGTCAATCACAAGCTAGCCCCGCCCTAAAGCATCCCCTGCTTTATGGTCTATCTGACTCTGAATGGGACCATAATTTACTAAATGAACATCATGCTGTATTGAAGAAGACTTGAAACTAGTGATTGAGACCATAAACTCATGTTTATAATGTTTACTGAGGTAATAAATGAAGTGAGAAGTAGGCTCATTTTCTCATAGACATCTATACAATCAGACTTCTTTTAGCGACCAGAGGAGTCGCCCCCTGCTGGCTGGTAGAAAGAATGCAAGTTTAAGGCACTTCCGCATTGGTTTCACTTCTCAGACCCGGAGGTTGCCGCTGAAAGGAATCATCGAGTGTTGCATTGAAAATTATGTCACAGCTGTATGGCTATCAGCTGAGAATACTGTATCCACAATGTAAAACCAAAAGGAGAAAGTCGAGTTGAGTCGAGTCGAAGCATGCAGTGTAAATGAGGCATAAGTGCCTCTCTCCCCTTGTCTCTCGACCCCCCCTCTCTACCTCTCACCCTCCCACAGGTCAGCCCAGCTCTGGCCCTCTCCTGTGTATTTAAAGTAATTGCTCATGGCAGTCAAGGTGTCTGCATAAGGGCCTGTCATAAGCAATCCATTGGCATGAGTAGGGGCCTTGTGCATGAACCTAATCCAGTCAGTGAAGCCAAATGGACGGACGGAGGGGGTTAAGAAGTTGTTCAACAGCAACCTGGAAAAAAAAAAAAAAGTAGGTTGTGTTGGCTTTTAATCCTCTCACAGTAACATGAAAATGAAGCCAAGTCATTTTTCCTTCTGCTGAAAATGATTATTTCTGTATGGATATGGTTCTGCTTGAGTTCCTGTAACGTTGTAAAGTTCACCACAATTCTAAGAAATAAAAAAAATGGTTTCATTTCTGCTTTGTTGTTTTGTAATGACACTCTTTCGTGACAAATTTACCGTGAATTTAAAAAAGAAAATGTGTTTAAGCATGTCACATTTTCCAGTTATTACCACGAGTCTTCCTTTCTTGTTCCCTGTTACACTTTGTGTCTAATCAGCAGACCGTCAGACGTAGAAAGAACAGGTCTCTGTATTTGCTTTCACACTGTGAGGGCTGTTTGCTGAAGGCCTTCAACACACACAGAAATTCCTCACCCACTTACCCCTCCACCACCACCACCTCCACCTCCACGCCGAGCCCTGTGGCATGTTCAGTCACAGAGACAGACAGACAGACAGACAGGAACTAAGGGGTCGAGACCAAACGTCGACCCTCTCCGGAGCATGGCGACTCTGGTCAGACACAGCAATAAGGAGTGGAGCCCCGGCCCCTCCAGCCAGACTGGAGAGGAGACGACTTAAGGTCCTAAGTGTTTGGGAAACAGGCCCATCAATGTCAAAGCCTTTTATTGCTTCGGCTTCCTATTGCTTTTCCCTGCTTGGGGGTCAGTATGAATCTACTCCCAGCAAAGGCAGCGGGATGAGTTCATCTTTCATCAGTCATAACCTTGGCAATTAAGTAGGCACACATGAGGAATGACCCAGGATTAAAAGAAGAAAGGTCATGGGTTGTTTTAAATGAGTTCAGAGTGACGTCTTGCTGTTTTATGCATCCATAGTATCACTGAGATATTTTTAAATTCCTTTATAATTTGAATAAAAAACTTTTCACAATGTCCATGTTGATACTTAAAGAAATAAATCAGTGGAAAAGAGAAAATAAGGGATGCACTGAACCGACTTTTTTAGTCCGATAGCGATACCTTTTGCATTGGGTATCGGCCGATACCGAGTACGGATCGGATACCGGTGTTTAATTAATAAGCTGTATATCTCACTGTGTGGAAGTGACTGGGATCATTCTTTTATGTGGCTTGACTTTAATATTGCTTTCCTAACTTTGTTAAACGAAATGTAACAATTAAATATAAATTTACTGAGATATTTATTATTAAAATAATAAATCGTAAACCAACAACTTGGTAAAAAAATCTTAAAAATTAACAGGAATTACAGTTCAAGTGTAAACCCTTTTTAATGCAGCAACAAATAGGTCAAAACTAAAACAGGAATTCAAATTCCAGTCTATATTGTACATTGTGTATACACGTAGAATTGAATTGAATAGATCGGCCCCATAGTCATGTTGCTGCATTGAAATGCACACTTCATTTCTGATGATTTAAATATATAACCTTACAGAACTATAAAGACGTACACCCAAACAAAGTGGCTGCAAACTAAAATGCAACAACAATCTGTTTCAATTTACATTTAAACCATTCCCATAGTGTGCAAGCATTAGTAGGCTGACTATATTAATTTAATTTCCTTTCGTCAAGTTCTTTTTTTTTTTACATAAAACTGTGAATGAAAACTCTTTCCAGATTTCCATGGAACAAATTGATGGTCATTACTGATTGTTTCATAAACAATTTTGTTGGCAAGACAAATTTAATAACAACATTATGGCTCTTTTGTTTCACTTCTTTGTGTTACAGTAAGTAACAAATGAGGACTCGATTACATCGCACACAAATGACCAAATGGCTCAAAAATGATGGAAACTCAGAGCTCATAAAGTCATATTTACTAATAAAAAATTCAGGCAAATAACAATGTCTGCTTTTCTTGTCCAAACAATGTTTTTATAGAGCTACCAGGGAAAACGGTAAAACACAGGGGGACGGAGGAAAACGGGTATTGTTGGTCTTAACCCAAAACTAATAGTTTAGTTAGCCTCGACTCACATTCTGCCTTCAGTGTTTATATTCACTCTTTTCTTACAGCGTGTTGTCCATGTGGTGCACAGAAGTGTTTCTCTCTATCCAGCTACATATCTGTATGTCTGTCTTTCTATTCATCTGGACACACACACACACACACACACTCTGTCAGTCTGCCTCGGCAGCACTCCGGATGAAGCACCCAGGATGGAGCGAGTGGACGGGTGCTGCCGGCTTTGGCACTTGACAAACAGCTTGTTTTAATGCTCCTGACAACCCTGTGAGATGAACACCGACACACACTGCGCTCCTCTCTTGCTCTCGTCTTTCCTCTCCAAGCCTCAAACACGAGGTGAATCCGTTCCACCCTCCCTCTGGGTGGATTTCACTCTACCTCCCCCCCCCCCCATACTCCACTCTAATCTGGAGTTTGTGAACAAATGACAAACTATCTTAAGGAGAAAGTCCGGGGATGTCTAACTCATTACTCGATTAGAATAAGTGTGGAAAATGCAACACAGAGTCAGCACTAAGAGAGCTGACTGCTGCGGGGCTGTGCTGAATATATTCCTTAAATAGCATCTCTCAAGATGAAGTCTTCTTGCCTCAAGTGTTACTTCTTAAATACATGTCTGACAAATGTTTTCTATGGAATGACAGCTTGATCAGATTGCACTGTGGTGGGATTTGCACGGAGCAAAATGTCTTAAAGGGAAAGTCCAAGGCCAACTTGTTATTTACTCCTCCGAGCCGAGGCCGAGAAGAAGCAGGTCAAATGTTAGAGGGAGCAAACTGTGTCCAACAAAAAGGTTGAATTGCATTTGTTAAGTTATTCAAGTATATAGTTTGAAATGTGGAGCTTGAGATAATGTGTTTCGTGTGAATTATTTGCATTCACACGTTCCATTTTAAAACTGACTGATTGTTTTCATTCTGTTTCTATGGACCTTGCTCTCTTCTCAGGAAACTGTCACTGAGTCCAATAATATTGTTTCCCTCGTAGAAAGGGAGGCCGGCTATCGAGCCCGTTATCTGATAGGAGGATATGAGTGTGTGTGTGTGGTGTGTGTGGTGTGTGTGTGTGTGTGTGTGTGTGTGAGAGAGAGAGAGAGACAACGTAGGGGGTGCTGCCTGCTTGTCGTCGAGTCTGTCCTGAACCCATAGAGCCAAACTGCCGCAAGAATTTGTGCTCCCGTGTACTACAATATCCTGTTTGGACTCAAGCTGCTCACCCCACTCCTACACACACGCACAGCGACACACACACACACACACACACACACACACACACACACACCCTGCTCATACATCACACTCGAGCCCTCTGGCCAAAAAACATACGGCTTTGTTTTCGTTGCTTTTCTGCACACACTTCTGCAACGCTGCTCTGCAGATCATGTGAGGCTGCTTCTATAGGCCTTTCATGTGATACACGGTTTGGGGGTGTAAAGAGTGTGAACGGGTTGGGTGGTGGGTGTGGTGGGTGGTGGACAGCGGGCTGACGTTGTTGCTCAGCAGTAACAATATATGAGGCCCCTCTAGCAATCACAAGTCAAACAAAGTGTAAAAGCATTTGGATTACAGAGAGGGGAGGACAGTGTGTGTGTGCACATGTACAATAAGGGCTTACATGCATGCACACACACTCAGTAGTAAGACAATAAGAGGGCACGGTGATGCATCCATCCATCCAGCCATCTATTCATTTAAATACTTATCTATTCATTCAGACAGTGTGTGTGTGTGTGTGTGTGTGTGTCATTATTGCACAGCGAGAGAGGAGAGGGCTGAGTGAACAGTCCTGTGTGCACAAGAGCAGCTTTACTTCCCGTAAGTAGCCGATAAAAATTACCGAAAAAAAAAAAAAAAAAAAAAAAAAAAAAGTCTGGCCCGGAGGCAGATACCTCGCTTCCCAACAGAGCGCAGTGCATTTCCTGAAACTGACAACTGCAAGGACTTGTACTGAGGCCAGGGCAAACGTGAACGAGAGAGAGAGAGAAAGAGAGAGAGAGACTTGACCTACAGTCAGGAAAAATGTTGTAAATACTGGAGTGACACACCAAATGGAGCTTGCAAATTCAGAGAAACACACAGAGCACACACGCTCGTAGCTTTTGATCAGTCCTTTGCTCCAACCCAGATAGCTTTTATATTCCAAGATAAAAGTGCCTGCTCACAATGGTTATCTCAAACCAAAACTGTTATCAACTGTTTTGGAACTGGCACACCACAGCTATTGTTCACAGCTCGACCAAAGCAGAAAGCCTGACGCACAAAAAAAAACCTCTGTCGGACCGCGAAAAGAAAAACACCGCTTTGATAGAGAAGGGAAAAGTGTGGTTTTGTCAATTATTCTCTTTCTTTCTTTCTTTCTTTCTTTTTCTCCAGAACGGAAAAAGTGGGGACGAAACGTAATAATGAAATGCACGCAGAGGATGTTGACCGGGCTAGCAGCGGTGATGGTGATGGTGATGGTGATGGTGGTGGTGGTGGTGTTGATGGTCTCGGTAATAGGCACACCCGACTGCAGACACCAAACTCATGAAAACACCCCGACAAGGACATTTCCACTTGAGCTCAACCCTGCACTTACCATTTCCTTCTTGCTCTCTGTGGAAATCCAGCCGAGGCAGAATTATTAAAATACACTAAAAAAATCTGAACAAAAAAAAAAAAGAAAAGAGGTCAGTGATTGTAGGCGGCCTGTCAGAGAGGAAGGAGAAGTGAAGGGAGCAGAGGAGCGGAGGAGTGATGCTGCTACAGCGCAGCCTGCTGGTCACAGAGGGGAGTGTATTTCCTCCAGCTCCCCTCCTCCACTCACTGCCGGACTGCTGACGTTTGGCTTTTTTACGCTGCTGTGTTATTTCAGTCCAACGTAACCTCTTTATCACTAACAAAACCAGCATAAACAAAAACATCTGCACATGATAATATTCAACCATATACGACCATGTTAGTCGAGTTAGTTCTATTAGACTTTATAAAGAATTCACAAACACACTTGGTGTGTTTTAGAGTGCTGCTTAAAGACTAAACCTCCTGTTGAAATACTGTCGACCTTCCTGCACTTGTTAAACTAAAGTTAACAAGAAAAATAATTTAATATTTACTACATTTTCACAGTTAAATCATTTATCTCACCTTCCGATATACAAGGCACACTTTTTACACTTATTTGTCATTATCTAATGGGTTAACACATCTATATATTATTCAAACTGTTCTGAAACAGATGTGATTATGAGGGTTGTAGCTACTATTAAGGAGGCCGGGGTTATGATTTCTGGGAATTTAAATTTTTTAGTGACCAACCAGATGTGCATTTCACATTCTACAAAAATAAGGATACACTGCAGGTTTTTTTTTTTTTTTTTTTTAGTCTGTTACAAATAATTTTAGGCTTTGTGGGTTTTAATTTGACTATTTTAAGATTTAAAAAAAAAGTGAAAAATACAATAATTATTTTCCTTTTATTCCTAGCAGTTTGGTGACTTCACTGAAACTTAAATGTAATCTAGGACAAACTATTACTTTAAATAAATAATTAATAAAATATAATAATTATAATAACAATAGCAATAACAATAATAATAATAATAATAATAATAAAGCACAGAAAGTGTAACCTGAAAAGAAATCTGCATTATTTAAATTTTATAAAAAATATATATATATATATATATTTCTTTTTTTTTTTGTTGCAATATTAGTACTTGAAATGTACTACTGGTAATTTATCTCAATTATATACGTTTTTGTGTGTATTTGCTAATTTTGCTCATTGCTGTTTGTATTATATATTATGTATTATTATATGTACAGCCCTTTGAGACATGCTTTGTGATTTTGGGCTATAATAAACTTTGACTTGACCTTACCAGCATTTGTAAAATCCTGACTACAGCCGTTCTACCCAAATGTAGACGATTTAAAGAAAAACCTTTTCTATCTGGTAGATGTGTTCAGTGTAAATCCGGCTGTTTGATGTTTCGGTTTGTTCCTCCTCTGCCCTCTGACTCAGTCGGTAACGTTAACTCCAGCATGTGGCTTATTATAAGCAATATTATGAGCTAGCTGCGGAACATTACTATCACCTCTGTAACCATCGAAACATCTCTGATGAGATCACACTACCCGATTGAGTGTTGTCCTCCTTTTCAAACACATGTTTTTTAAGGCCTTTTTTTATTTGCACTGTAGTCCGTATGTATTTAATCATTTAATTGTATATTTTTGGTGTACCATTTTAATATTATGCTGGTAATATTGTGGTATCTATAATCACACTATGGGAATCTAAAAAACAAGAATGGTTTTGGTCTGGATGATTTATATTAAAATACACCATCTTCCTCTTTGACATTATTTTAGATTTAAGAATTAGAATTTTATATTTATATTTTAAGCTGTTTGACTTCTATCCTCTCTTCATTATACAGCCAGCCGAGGATCTTCAGCAGCCAGTCATGTTAATTCACACGCAAACACACAATGAACACTATCTGCACCAACTACATACAAGCACTCATTCAAAGCACGCAAATCCTGAATTTTACTGTCAGTCTGATTTTATTGTGTGACTCTATGACTGATGTCTCTTTCTCGTGACACCCGCCCTTCACACAAAGCCATGAATTGTAATAACACTTTAAAAGATAAAACATCCAAGATATTCAAAGTAATTTTATGCATTCTTTTACTACTTTTCAAAGCCTCAAACTGGAAGGGCCTGCAGCACTTTGATCCACTGACACCCTCTCTGACTTCCCTCCCAAATTCTCTGACAAGCTTTGAAAGAAAAAAAAAGGATAAAACAAGGTCGTAAAATTACTGTAGTAGGCTGGAAAGGACTTTACAGCACATATACACTCGCAGTATAAAAGAGACCGGCCTTTCAGCACTAGAAGAGACTTATTTAGAGGGTTATTAGTCCCTGCCTTGGCCCCTGGGGGGTCTTTCATTATGACCTGCGCTCTACTGTATATGGCTGGCTGCTATTAACAGCAGTGAAAAAATACACCGGGGGAGTAGAGAGAAGTGTGTGACAGACGTATGACCAAGGCTTACCTGTTCCCCCTCTCATGATTTAAAGCTTTTCTTTCGCTCCGCTGCATTAAAACATCTGGCTCAAGAGGCATTTAAGGTCTTGATTGATAACCTGCTTCTTTATCTCCAACTCTGGCGAATACAGAGCAACAAGAAAAGTACTATTCTCTCTCTTCGCTTTAATCCTCTACACTGCTTATCTTTTTTCTTCATACTGCCAAGATGTCACATGTCAAATAAACTTCCAACGCCACATCTGTGAGAAAACGCAACCACAGCAACACTGTGGTTGCGTTTTCTCTAGAAGAGAAAGAGCGCGGCGAATTCCAGTGTACTCTCTGTGGTGCAGCTGCAAATGTGTGGCTGCGAGGGGTGCCGTCTATAAAAACTTGTGCAAAAAAAAGCTCGGTGTTGTTGGCGTGATAAGAGGCAGCGGTTGGCGGACTGTCTCGCTCCCGGTTGTTGTTTTCAGATTGGTCAGAGCGATTAAGAAAGGTTCTGAGGAGGAGTTTTCAATTGAAAAACTCTCTTTCAGAGAAATCTTCAATCTTCAAATAAACTCTGTTACCAGGTACTACCAGGAAGCTCACGCTACTGAAACACGCTGCTTCTCAGAAAAGTAATGTTGATCTGTATGCAGAACTCGTGGTCAGGTAGCTCTGAAGTGTTTGTTTTATTCATGCCGTTCAGCAACAAGTACTGTATCAGGGTTTCTGTAGTGTTCAGCCAACTGAAGACCGTTTTAATACCACACAGAATGCAACTACTATTTATTAAATACATTCATTTTTGACATTTATATCACAATTTTTCAGCGCTTCCAAACTGTATATAACCATAATTACTAGTAATATAATTAATCAATTAACATGACCTGGAAAAAGCAGCAGAGAATTGATGGATAGATTAACCATTTAAAAAATAACTAATGTAAGTTTTTGCTAAAATTGACACTTCTTAGTCAAATAATACTCAAAAAGAAAAGAGACATATTTTAATATGGCAAGCACACATGTACTGTATGTCATGTCATTTTTTAATACCCTCAAATTCTCTCATTCATTTATATGTCTAGTCTGCTTGTGTTAGCATGACTTTATATCTGTGAAGTGCATTTATTCCTCTATTTTATATTTAACTGCACTGCTATGTCTGGTACTACCTCGTCCTCAATTTCTCTCATTTCTGTATCTGCTTATAGCTTAAGTTGTCTGTACTTTAATATATTGTCTGTATTGGATTTTTATGTTCAGGACCCCAAGAAGACTAGATGTACATCCATGTGCTTCTAATGGGGATCCTTAAAGGTACTATATGTAACAGTTTACATGTATTAATCGCTTTGTATTGCCATTATGAGAACAGATTATAATGTAATTTAAAAACTGAGAGTTGCCTATAACAGCCTGTGGACTGATTTTGATGTAAAGGACTGGAAAGTTTTGTTTCGTAACCTTAGCTGATGAGGTAATTTGCAAAAGGCAAACTAGGTAGAATCCTGGAGATTGGTCATTACAGATAGACAGACGGTGATATGTGATTGTAATGTAACGTCACGTCACTGTTTTGGCCGACAGCCAGGATGATCGCTCGCACCTACTGAGTGTGATGCAACAGGATGCTGACTGCAGTTCACTTAACGGCCACCGATGTTATTAATAACAAGGACTTTCTAAAAGTTACATATAGTACCTTTAAGTAAACAATAAACAATGAACGAATGATTTTGTCGACTAATTTACTGATTTAATCAACAGATCTGTAAAAACTGAGTTTCTCCACAAAGAATTACACAAAAGAACCACTTTAAATCTTGTGTTTACCAGAGATGTGCTCAGAAGTTTCTTGGAAATAAGTCATTCAGCTTGAAAAAAAAGCATAAAAAAACAATTAATCAACTTTAGAAATCTTAGTCGACTAAGACCAAAACGACCGATTAGTAGATTACGTGACAAAGAGGGGGACTGTCCTACTCCGGCACAACCACATACATCAAAAAATTTACTTTTTAAATACCTCTAAGGCCTTTTTTTTGAGGGAACTGAATTCAATACTTTAAGACTTTTCACCCTGAAGATGTATAAAGTGTATAAAAAAGCAAGCCTAACATAAACCAGTGAAGTTATTCACAGTGTTTCCTTATAGTTTCCATTTCGCTTCCAAAATTGGGTGTTAAATGCATATTTCTGTCAATGTTATATAAATAACCCACCTCGCTCTATCTAAAATAAAGGGAAGGGATATTTTAGAACAATCACACCTCCAAAGAAAACACATGTGAACCCTCCCACCTCACAATGTGATCTGAGGCTGTGACCTCGAGGCGACGCCAAGCGGCCCATTTTAGCCCGTTCAACCTGTGCCGACCCGGACCCAGCCTCAGTTCAAACACACAGAGTGGTGTTCATTCAGACAGGTGGGGCCGCCACACATGTACACATGGGCACACACACAAGCGTGGGCCAGAGCGTTGTAGCTCCCTTTTAGTCCACCCCTCTCCTCTCCAGCAGGTAAACGCCCCGAACCGGTCATCTATCCCTGCCGCTGCGTGTAAGAGGGGAGAAACCGCAGGGCCCCACAGACGAGCTCCATCAACAGGCCCTCTATTCATCTGCGGGGGCCGAAACACTAGGCTCTCTGACGAAGCTCCAGCACCTGGCTGCGGATGGACGCAACATCAAGAGGCTGGGTGGCGGCGGCGGCGGCACTGGTCGCCACACCTGAATAAACTCCGCCCAGCCCACATCAAATGGCACGGCCGGCCCGTTTGAAAAACCTGAGAGCACGAGAGCTGAGAGAGTTGTAGAAGGCTGTAGGATTGGCTGTACAAACAGGCCACTCAGGTGCTGCTGCAGATTACTGTTTTCATTAACGGGAGTGAAGAAGAAACTGAGCCCGGCGCAGGCGGAGGAGGAGGAGGAGAGAAACACACACACACACACACAAAAGACGATAGAGTGTATTTATACAGGTGCCTCTAATATTGGAGCAGGGAGGGAGACACACCTCTAAGAGACAGGGAAGCATCTATACCAAGTCTGGGAGTCCTCCAACTACGGACTGGGTTGGGCCTTACTTTGATTTCTCTACAGACAGAGTGGAAGTTGCCAGGATTAGGACTCGGACTACTGTGAAGTCTGCTGGGCAAACTGAATACACAGTCACATACTAATTATGGTTGATGTGCTTTAAACTTAGAAACGTAAGCACACTGATATATATACATGTAAGTGCAATCACATTTCCTCCTCTTATTAACATACTATTACTACTGCTACTACTGCTACTGCTACTACTACTACTGCCACTGCCACTACTACTGCTACTACTGCTACTGCTTCTACTGCTACTGCTTCTACTACTACTGCTACCACTGCCCCTAACACTGCCCCTAACGTGTTGTCAACAGAACCAATTGACTATTTATTTGATGTTATTTGTAGGGATGCATCGATCCGACTTCTTCAGTCCCGATACCGACAGCGATACCTGGGCTTTGGGTATCGGCCGACACAGAGTACCGATCCGATACCAGTGTTTAATCAATAAGCCTCACTGTGTGGAAGTGACTGGGATTATTGTGTTATGTGTAAGACAACATCAGGCTTGACTTATCTTAAATGTAACAAATAAAAACGTTGATATAAATGTACTGAATTGTTATTTATTATTAAAATAATAAATCGTACATCAGCAACTTGGTAAAAAATCTTCAAAATTAACAGGAATTACAATTCAAGTTTAAACCTTCTTAATGCAGCAACGAATTGGTCAAAACAGGAATTAAAATTCCCGTATATAATGACTCAATAATCTTCTGAACTGGATCTTCACTGATTGTCACAGCAGATGTGTTTTTCTTCTGCTGGGGAGTCTGGGGTGTTGGTTCTGGGGTTATGGGCAGGCTGGTGGTAGCTGCTGTATTTTCCAGCCCAGTTTGGGTGTCAGGTTTGGATGTTGGCAGGGGGCAGTCAGGTACAACTGTAGTGCTGGCCGTAGATATGCTGCTGTCAGTTTGGTCAGCCTTCTGGGCGGTGGATGGGCATGGATTACTCTTGGCCTATAAACATAACATTTAATTGTCACAGATTTTGTTTCAGACATTTTTCAGACTTTTTTTTCAGACTTTTTTCGTCCGACATTTTTCAGATCTTTTTTTTCAGACTTTTTTTAGATCTTTTTTTGTCCGACATTTTTCAGATCTTTTTTTTCAGACTTTTTTTGTCCAACATTTTTCAGACTTTTTTTTCAGACTTTTTTCAGACTTTTTTTTTTTCAGCAAATTGAGACAGCCCCATATCCGAAAAATGCTAAACCTTTTTTTGGCTAAATTTAAGAGCTTCTTATAACTAATGACTACCATGAATAAAAGTATGTTTTGCATGGGTCTCGATCCCAGAATTAAAAAAAATTGTTTTTGTCTTTTCAGTAATTAATGATGTTAATTACTGAAGATTTTATTGTTTTATATTTTTATATTTTTTATTTTAAAAGGCCCTTTTAGGGAAGCACATTGGAAATTAGCAGTAGCTATAAATGCTATACATTGCACTGCAAAAATTGTTGTGCAATTCTCTATGTAAATGTATTTGTCCCTATCAAATAAACATGAAATGAAATTAAAAATATTCCCAAATCATCTGGAGTTTATCATCACTTTGTTAACGGGGTCCTAATAATTTAATGTATGTGTAATTATGTTGGCAATTTGTTTTATTTAACCTCAATGTTATCATGCTGTAATCCATCAGGACAAACATTATTAAATAAAAACATTCCAAACAGCCAAACAAAGTGCTGCACGGAACGGTTTAATCACTGATTGTCATTAACATTGTCCTGGGAGTGTGTAATTGTTAACAGAGCTTAATCTAATCAAAACAAACACTTTTCCAGTTTTTCTAAAATCCTCTCGCCCTCTAAACAAAAGACGGAGCAGCTCTGACACCACGGAGCTGCTCGGTGAGTCACGTTGTGAAAACAGAAAGTTCCTGACTCACTTTTCCTTTCTTTTGTTTTTTTACATTTGTGGTGGTGAAGATGCCAAAGACAAGGCAATGCAGAGAACAGGGGAAAGCTACATGCAGAGTAGATCTGGCAGATTTTTGCATATTTCAAACGCACCCCTGAGGCCACAGACATACAGTATATATACATAAACCATCCAGATGCAAATCTTTCCAACGCCTATTGGTCTTCCAATCAACATCAGGGAGACCAAACCTGCGTAAGTGGAGATGTTTGAGCATATTAACAGGAATGCCACTCATTGTTAGAGTGACTATAAGCTTCAGTTACTGACTACAGTAAAATCAGCATGAATTGCTAAATTGCCAGCATCCCAAGCAACCCCCATCTCGTTTGGACTTCAGACTTTAGAGAAAAAGAAAATGCAAAACAACAACACGTCTGCGTACAGTATCATAAGAGGAACAACTAATACTGAACTAGGGGTTATTAAGAACCTAACTCGTGCTTGCTGCAGCTGTGAATGCTACTCAGTCTTGGCCTAGTTCATGCGTAGTTACTCATGCTGATTTTGGACTGAAGCCTGATCCACCGCACCACACCAGGATACTTACCAAACCAGCATGCCGTGAGAGGCTCACTTCAATCTACCACTGTGTGCAATCCAGGCAGACTTAAGTGGAGCTAATAGAGCCAAGAAAATGGCGCTCGTATCATTTCCGACCACGGCACGCAGACCAGTCAATAATCTGGATGCAGCAGTCAGAGATCACGTCGGTGAGAGGATCTTTTTATTTGGCCTGGACGGTTTATTTACGCAGTACTTGCTTGCTGAGTCTATGGATTTTCCAACCTGCGGTGAGCGACCATAAAGCAGACCATTCTCCAAGTCGCTGATGGTCCCTCGCCATAAAACCCTCCCAGAACCACCAACAACCCTGAGGGGGAGTAAACACTGTCAATCCTCATAACAGCAACACGAGGGCCTTCATTAATGCACGATGGCCAGTATCGACCTCGACTAAACGCACTCTTTAATTAAGTACTTCATGAAAATGCCTTTTATTGCCCTGGGTGACATGTGTATATATCATATCATAAAAGATGACTTGCTGATTCTCTTTTTGGCCCCCGTAGGAGAATTTGCTCCGGAGCTCAAATGATCTCTCTCCGTGGAAGAACAGTAAAATATTTAACACTCAGCATCATCTTTTCTCCGTAGTATAAAGTGTGTGATTTAAGTTTGTGTGCTCTGATCCAATCAGGAACTTGTTTTGCAGGTAATATTAAATTTTACTATTTTCATTACTCATTTATGTAAACCGATATAACACTCAAAAATAAATACTTTATTGCTGTAACACTGGATATTCTCCATCTTTTGCACGTGCAAGTTAAATCATTCCAGAAAAGTCACTTGTGACCTGGAATGATGTACGGTGTGCTCCCCCCAGTATAAAAATCATTCTGTACTCCGCTCAAACACCAACATCTGAGGTGACAGAGAACCCAGAATGAAATGAACTGTGTGAACTCACATCAACGAGATTTCAAGAAATACATGCATGCTATGAGGTGTAAGATATTAATAAGACAGTTATTGTAACAGCTTGGGGTGGGGGGGCACAAACCATCATGCAGAAATGGGTAAACCTCATTTGCACAGTAGTAAAGCGTCTTTGAGATCTTTAAAAGCGCTATATAAGTTTAATTTATTATTAGTAGTAGTACTGGACGCCGTGGCCTCCTTTGCTGTCAAGATAACTAACTTTGTCGCAATTATTGCCCCAGAAATAATTGCAATAAATATTATTTACATTTTAAGATCATTTTATGCCACTGATATAATGATAATATAATATAATAATAATACAAGTTTATATTTTAAAAGCGCAATGAACTATTCATTCTTAAAGATATTCAGACATTGGAATTGGAACGTGAAAAAATATTAAAATATCCTAAATAAATAAAACAACACAGTCAAACAATAAATAAAATGGACTCTCAGGCACAAAATGTGCAAGATCTGTGCAATACCCAAGTCTTATAATGGTAGGGAAAACCCTGCAGCGTATTCTGACTTCATGTTGGCTAAAATGTTGATGATATTCTTATGTAAACAAACACGAAACACAACGGGCAATATCGAGGTCAGCGAAAAATGAGGTCATGTCCATATATCATACGATAAGTTTATAATGTAAAAATGATTGAGGCCATGTCCATATATCGTACGATAAGTCTATAACGTAAAAATGATTGAGGTCATGTCCATATATCATACGATAAGTCTATTACGTACAAATGATTGAGGTCATGTCCATATATCGTACGATAAGTCTGTAATGTACAAATTATTGAGGTCATGTCCATATATAGTACGTTAAGTCGATAACTTAAAATGATTGAGGTCATGTCCATATATCATACGATAAGTCTATTACGTACAAATGATTGAGGTCATGTCCATATATCATACGATAAGTCTATTACGTACAAATGATTGAGGCCATGTCCATATATCGTACGATAAGTCTATAACGTAAAAATGATTGAGGCCATGTCCATATATCGTACGATAAGTCTATAACGTAAAAATGATTGAGGTCATGTCCATATATCGTACGATAAGTCTGTAATGTACAAATTATTGAGGTCATGTCCATATATAGTACGTTAAGTCTATAACGTAAAAATGATTGAGGTCATGTCCATATATCGTACGATAAGTCTGTAATGTACAAATTATTGAGGTCATGTCCATATATAGTACGTTAAGTCTATAACGTAAAAATTATTGAGGTCATGTCCATATATCGTACGATAAGTCTATTACGTACAAATGATTGAGGTCATGTCCATATATAGTACGTGAAGTCGATAACTTAAAATGATTGAGGTCATGTCCATATATCGTACGATAAGTCTATTACGTACAAATGATTGAGGTCATGTCCATATATCGTACGATAAGTCGATAACTTAAAATGACTGAGGTCATATCCATATATCGTACGATAAGTCGATAACCTATAAATGATTGAGGTCATGTCCATATATCATACGATAAGTCTATAACATAAAAATTATTGAGGTCATGTCCATATATCGTACGATAAGTCGATAACTTAAAATGACTGATGTCATGTCCATATATCGTACGATAAGTCGATAACTTAAAATGACTGAGGTCATATCCATATATCGTACGATAAGTCGATAACCTATAAATGATTGAGGTCATATCCATATATCATACGATAAGTCTATAACGTAAAAATTATTGAGGTCATGTCCATATATCGTACGATAAGTCTATAACGTAAAAATGACTGAGGTCATGTCCATATATCGTACGATAAGTCTATAACGTAAAAATGATTGCGGTCATATCCATATATCGTACGATAAGTCTATAACGTAAAAATGACTGAGGTCATGTCCATATATCGTACGATAAGTCTATAACGTAAAAATGACTGAGGTCATGTCCATATATCGTACGATAAGTCTATAACGTAAAAATGATTGCGGTCATATCCATATATCGTACGATAAGTCTATAACGTAAAAATGACTGAGGTCATGTCCATATATCGTACGATAAGTCTATAACGTAAAAATGACTGAGGTCATGTCCATATATCGTACGATAAGTCTATAACGTAAAAATGATTGCGGTCATATCCATATATCGTACGATAAGTCTATAACGTAAAAATGACTGAGGTCATGTCCATATATCGTACGATAAGTCTATAACGTAAAAATGATTGAGGTCATGTCCATATATCGTACGATAAGTCTGTAATGTACAAATTATTGAGGTCATGTCCATATATCGTACGATAAGTCTATAACGTAAAAATGACTGAGGTCATGTCCATATATCGTACGATAAGTCTATAACGTAAAAATGACTGAGGTCATGTCCATATATCGTACGATAAGACGATAACTTAAAATGACTGAGGTCATATCCATATATCGTACGATAAGTCGATAACCTATAAATTATTGAGATCATGTCCATATAACGTACAAGTTGATAACGTAATATATCGTACAATAAGTCAATAACGTAAAAACTATGGAGGTCACATCCATATATTCTAGGATAAATCGATAATGTAATTATTGAGACAGGCCTACTGTATATCTGGCTGCATCGTTGGTCACTGTTTGGGCTTCCAAGTACATGTAGACGTTTGTGGCTCTGCAGACTGTAAGTCAAAGCCTCATGTCATTTGAATTTTGAAAACAACCCCTAGGTCTGTTTAATGTTGCCCCATAACTGACAAGTCACATCTCGGTGTAATGTAACGCAGAAGTAACAAATAGGACACGGTTCTGTTCCTCAGCTCGGCAACTCAAAGGGGAATTGTAAAAGTCAAAGCCGTCCACCAGGCATGCTCTTCTTGAATTTCAAATAGGAGTCGATGACAGATGACGTGATGCAAGAGTCCTTCTAAAGGACATTTTGTGCAATAAATTTAGCATATTCCGAAAACTGGAATTACCACATGGATTTGCCTCAATGTTCTTGTGACATTGTGAAATACATTGAAAGCTCAATGAGCTGATTCAGAGGAGGAATTTCTCTCCAAGCGGTCTGAAACTGGGTTTATCTTCGTGTTGCAATCCTTCCATCTGTCCAAAGTAGAAATAATATAAACAATAACATGTCAACCAGAAACATGCACCATAAGCCCACATGTATAATGTTTCAACTAGTCGCATGACATTGTTTACCAACTGCAGACACAGCGAGAGCAATGCAGGCGATGAACAGTCAGTTTTCAAATGTTGCAGAGGCCTGTACACAGCAGAAATAAGACCAACATAGTGTCTGTAAGAACAGTTTTCAGCTTAACTGTTGCATTTATCCTGGTTGTATTTTGGAAAAGTGAGAGCAATTAAACTATTTCTAATGCGTCCAAGTGAGTAAAGGTAGAATGGAGGTCAGCAACCACATAAAAAGCCCAGAGTGTGTAATGAGATTAACTACTGAATCCCTCCATGCACAGTTCTGTTGTCCAGAGAATATGAATCAGTGTGTGGCTGTTTTACTGCACCATGGCTATTTTCTGTCGTTTTTTATGCTCTAGAAATTGGCAGAAAGTCAAGAAACTGGGGCACAATTTGTTCTTTTCTTTCTCTATCTTTTCATAAAGCAGCAGCAGCAGCAGCAGCACCCGGGCAGCTTTTCTTGCTGCAGGGCAGGAGGCCACGGATCTTACCCCATCCGTTTGTCTGTGTGCATGTGTGTGTGCGCATTTGTGTCTTGTGCATGTGCCCAGAGTGGGGCCCCCTTGCCTCGTCTAGTTTGTCATTCTAATACTTGGCAGTAAAGCCAAAAATATTAAGAGGATTTACTGGATATTTTCACATTAGATTCACTGTTGAATCGTGCATAAAGCCCCATAAAATAACTTCATGGTCAGCACATGTTTTGGAGCACAAAGTTGAGGTAGAGGGTGGGGGGGCGGAGGGGGGCAGGCTGTTGGGGGGGGGGAACTTATATCACAAACATTTGTCAAAGTGACAATATCCAAGGTTTAAAAAGACTCCTGTGACAGAAACCATGAATGCATTTTAGATTTTTTCCTCTTGACTAAACACCATATGTTTGAAACACCCCTCCGTGCCATCAATATCAGAGTACAGTGTACAAGACGGGCATACAGAGGCCACATGGACAAAAAGTCAATTTGTTCAGAGCTCGGCACAAAAGACGCCAGTTGCTCAGCAGAGAGAGGCCCCTACTTGAAGAGGACAGGCCCGTGATGCATGTGTCTCTGCCTGCAATCCCTCCTGTGGCGCTGCAGTGGCTTTTCATTGTTTATCTCCGGCTAGCTTGTAAGAGGGGAACTAATTAAGAGCTGCCTGCAGGTGGCCCGAGCAGGCTTTTACAGGTCTGAGAGGACACGAGAAGGAGGAGGAGGAGGAGGGTGGAGAACCTGGACACACCCAGCAGGGAGGAATGGCCGACTGCCTCAGGTCACAAGATGACAGGCATTACTTATTTGGTGCTGCTAGACAGAGAAAAGAAGCAGGAGAGTTGTCTTTTGGGTGCATGAAGAGGCAGAGACATGATGCCGTTATAATGAGATCAGAGGGGGAAAAAGGGTGTTACAGCAGAGACAGAGAGATAGGACATAATCACTGCAATCAGCTAAACAAGGCCTTCCTCTGTTTGGGACCTAATACTTGGAAACATTTACTCATTTTCCAAGAGGGTAAATGTCAATCTGCTTTGGGGTGGATTTAGGATCAGCAGCCCTGCTGCGGTTTGTTATGATATCATCCTACAGTTAAAGCTGAAGTTAAAACTGTCACTATACCCTGACAGTAATGTATGAGACAGATAATCTGTGGGAAAAAAATCATGTTCAAAACAACCAATCAGAGCTGAGCTGGACCGGAGCAGCTCGAGAATCTCACAAACTCAGATACACATAGGCATCACAGTAACAAATGGATTAAATGGTAAATGGACTTGCATTTATACAGCGCTTTTTCTAGTCTTCCGACCACTCAAAGCACTTCACACTACATGTCAGCATTCATCCATTCACACACACATTCATACACTGATGGCAGGCTGCCATGTAAGGTGCCCATCAGGATCTAATCTAAACACTCATTCACACACCGATGGCTCAGCCTTCAGGAGCAATATGGGGTTAAAGGCAGGGTTGACGATGTTCTCCAGTATACACTGTTTGTTATATTGGTTGAAATGGTCTTTACACCCCGACAGCGATCCATTACTGATGAGCTCTGAAAAAGGGCCGGATAAGAGCCGTCATCTGTAGCTGCTGTAATCCTGTAAAAACGTCTACCAATCACTGCCTCGCGGTCCGCTTGGAAAGAACCAATCAGATGCCTCCCTGCCTCCCTCCTCGTACTCTACCCTTGGCATGCACAAGCCTGAACTCAAGGCGCGTTGCCAGCTGAGAAAACTCAGCCCTGCAGTAGCACCGCTGCGGTTACTTGTCATGAGGTAGCGTTGTTGAGTTGAGGTCCTCTCTCCGCTCTGTGTCTGTGAAGTAGTTACGATGCGGCGGTGCTCATGCATGTGTGTGTTGGGGGGCGTTGCCTTGGAAGGAGCCCCGAGGGGAGGGGTTGATCATAGTTTGACGGAGTTCACGAGTTTCGCGTGCAGCGATTGACAGCTGCTGTAGAGACCCCTCGGCTCTGATTGGTTGTTTTTCTTTTGGCACTGTGAAATCTTGAAAATGCCATTAGAAGAACAGGAGGTCACAGTGGAACATGATTATCACTCTCATGCACTACCGTCAGGATACAGTGATCATTTTACAAAAATATAACTTTTTTTATATCATATTTGCTCAAAGTTACCAACTTCAGCTTTAACCATTAAATGACAACTTGCATAATCAAAATCCCACCGTACCATATCAAGCCAAATTATAACCAAACTGAGCCTCATTCACACAGGGCCTCATTTACACCGGGCCCAGTAAACAAATAGAGAAGGAAGTGTTTACAGTAAAAAGGGAAATAGGATGTTGACGGCTGTGGAACAAGTGGATGTGTTGTTTTGTTTTGAGGTATTTCATAAAATCCAACAAATCACTGTAGACTGGTTTTAAACAAACAAACAAGGCAATCATAAAGATTTATCCTGTCAGAGGGGAAAAAGCACGCTTGTGGGTGTTTATGTAGGTGTGTGTGTGTGTGTGTGTGTGTGTGTGTGTGTGTGTGTGTGTGTGTGTGTGTGTGTGTGTGTGTGTGTGTGTGGTTTTGGGTTCAGAGGCGCAAAAGACATGATTGCGTGCGGACGCTGCCCTGCACCACTTCCTCTTCAGAAGCCCAGAGACGTCACAGCCAGCTGTATTGATGCCTCACACACGTGTGAACAAACACAAACACACACACACACACACTCATTTTGGGGGCTTCCGTGAAGCCAAACAAACAGTGGAACGTTCAAAGCCAGCGCTGTCACAGAGAAATAAAAGTGATAGAGAGGCACCAGAAATGTAAAATTAAGGGCTGTTTGAACGAGCACCAAGCTAAACGGAGGAAAGAGCCAGCTCATGTCAAATTTGCATTAAAAAGGCTGGAAGGTGTGGAGGAACTCCAACGCCTGGATATAAAACAACAGAAAACTGATCCAGTGTGCGTGCAAATCACCTCAGGCAGTATATGGGTGGATCTGGTAGCTGTCTGCAGAATGCCAGATAAGGATGCCAGATGACAGCGCTGTCCTTAGTAGCGTGACACTGGGAGCAAAACAAACCAGTTATGGAAATGTGCCCAGCACGGCCCAAATCTGAGCTCGCCTGTTACAGCTGAGTTATGGGCCCAGCAGCCCTGCAATTGATACATAAAGACACCGTCTGTCTCTGCAGCTGGAAGACTCGCTCTCACACACTTAACACCCAGAGGTCCCACGCCCGCCGTGCACACGCAAACGGTCAGATTCACAAAAAGAGTAATCAGAAAAACATGTACAAACATGTAGACGTGTCCAGGAGATGACACATGATGGATTTCCCTTCACAGAGATTACTATGAAAGTAATTTGATGTAATTATTAAAGATGTCCAGATGATTCCAACATCTGCTCAAGGGAGATTAATTAAAAATCAGCATGCTGATGCTGTAATTAATTGTGTAACATCCAATTGTAACATGAAATGTTATAAAACAGTTTGTTGTATTAATGATAATGAGGAACGTCATGAGCAAATAGGGCCCTTAAACAGCAGGCTATGGGCTGTTTTATGGCATACTGCACCAGTATGTTGCCTACACACTGTAAAAAGAGTATAGCACCATCTTCTGTTAGGAGAACAAGGGCTCCGATATGTTTCTTTGTGTGTTCTTTTACAACAAGCTCACACCTGAAGTATCACTTCAGCAGCACTTTGGGTTTCAGTGTCACTTTGACAGTAACGCTGGAAGCATGGTAGCTGGTGTCGAGATGGAAGCTATCACCTTGCAGTTGTGCAATAGTTCCTAAAACCATCTGGGTTCACTCACACATGTCTGAACATATAACAAAGGAAGAGTTTCATTATTACTTTAGCGTGACATCTATTTATTTATACACTCCTTTCTAAACTCTATTAATCATGTCATGATGTCTGATAGAGACAGTGACACAGCTGAGAGCAGCGGTGGAATGAGACATTTACTCAAGTACTGTACAAACTTGTGTTTTACTCGGGTATTTCCATTTTATGCAACTTTATGCAACTTCTACTCCACTACATCTCAGAGGGAAGTGTTGTACTTCTTACTCCACTACATTCGTCTGACAGCTTTAGTTACTTTTCAGATTAAACTAAATAAACTATTTAAAAAGCCTCTCATATCAGCTGGGAAATGCATCGTCAGACAGATGAAAATGGCAATCTTTTCAGAGCTCATGAAAAGTGGACTTTTTAGAGATCTGTTGTTCTCACAGGACAGCGACACTACAAACATATGATGATCTTATAGACCATGATGCATTTCTGTAGATTAAACTAGCCAACAGTGTATAAAGGAGTTAAAAACATCTACAGCAGTGAAATGCAAAATACACATTAATGCAGTAGTAATATTAATCCAAAAACATATGACAGGAAACATTTCACTGCACAATGACTACTTTTACATTTTACTGATAATGCTTACATACTTTTACTTAACTAAGGTTTTGAATGCTCATCTTTTACTCCAGTGAAGGGTCAGTCTTCTTCTTCCACCATTGGCTGAGACCGTCAATAATAAAAAGGCACAGCACACACTACAGTACCATAATAGGACTTAGTACGTACAGACAACGTATATTGCCAAGAAGTGAAAGTCAATTATTTGTTCCATTGCAGCAAAGCTACGCTTCCACCATTTTGGACTGAAAGCGACTACCGGATGCCGATAAAACGTGCCGTACAAACGTAAAACTAAATTATTTCTATTCTATTGTCATATTCTACCAAAATGTCCTGTGTTGAACAATAAAATATTATAAATATAATAAGCATTTTCAGTCCAAAATGGCGGCAGAGGCTGTTGTCAAAAAACACCCGAGTTGTGTCTCTGTGCTTCTACACTCTTTGGTACGTAGTCGTTCCTTTACACAACAGCACGCTGCATTAGGTCTCAGTTAAACTATACTTTTAGATACTAACTTCAGTCATTACTTGTGAGGACTTATTCTTTAGCACTAATAAAAAAAACAATAGGTTCTATTTAAAAAAGAAAAACAGCCCAGAACATAAAATCGGAGAAACTGCAATCACATTTTCCAGGAGTGGCGCTCGTATCAAATTCTAAATGCTTAATAAGAGTTTGGGTCGTGGCTAGTCGTGGTTTCTGTGGTATGTCAAGGATGACATTTTCCACGGTCTACCTTTGACCAGCAGATAAGATCAGGGTGGATGGAGGGATGGAGAGGTGGAGGAAAGGGAAAAAAAGAGAAATGAATAATCGCTGCTGTATACTGAGAACCAGTACGGTGTCTGGAGGAATTGAAGTGCTGTGAGGAGAACGAGTCCTGGACCAATGCCACGAAGGGGCAGGCCAAAAGACTGCAAGAGAGAGAAGAAGCTGCTCGTACAGTAACTCTTGTTTTACTGTAAAAGTTTGTTTTGTTAATACTTTTACATTCACATGATCCTCCGTGGACGGGGAGCTTCTTATCACCCTTTACATATTTTGAACTAAAACTGGAAATTGGTAGAAACTGTGTAAGGTTTCTCACCCTATATGGTAATGACTCTGTGTTCCTCTGTACAAAAGGTGCACTAAAGCTTTTTGTCTTCAAGAGGGCACAGAGAGGAGGATGTAGAGTGAATAGGCCAAAGGGCCAGAGATGGAGGTGAGTACAGCAGAGGTGACTGTAGATTTGCACGGAGGGAGAAGAACGTATATAGTTATGAACAACATCCTTTGACACGCAGCTACAGCATGAGGATAAACACACACACTTACATACTGAGAATAAGGTACAAAAGACCATAAACAATATAGAAAGATCTATTCTCATTTTCAGCCGTGACCCATCATCTGTTAACTCAAACAAACTAAAATATGGTAAATATGTATACACTAAAAGCACATACAAAAGGAAGAAATGCAATATAAATACTTGTGTGTCAATAAGTCGCAGCAATACACAAACTGCATCTCAAAGCCTTCAGCGCACATGAGCTGTCACCGGAGGCATTATGGATTAACCATATTCATTATTAATGAAAGGCAACAACCACGTACACATCAACTACACGGCAGCCCCACAGAGCATTCAGACTGTTTTAAAGCCCGTAATCTATCTAACTTTCTACATTTAGTCCTATGGGACTTGGTATTACCTGCCTGCTCAGTATGTAATCACCTAATCTGTATGCAGTGATGCTACATGACTCGGTCTCAGTGGGAAAGGCACTCCAGCAGTCTCCCACTGCTGGGATTAAGCCAAACAACAGTGTTGACACGTTGTCAGTGCAAAGTCTTTCCACTTTGCTTCTATGTGAACGCTCGTAGTAACTGTTGACAGTGTAAACTTGTGTAAACACAACGTGGGAGTACTGGTCTGATACTGGTGATAAAGCAGGAGTTAGTAGAGAACTAACGGGGAGTAAAGTGTTTTTGTAGCGCTCATTAACATGCTCTAGTACAGCACGTTAACACAGGAAGCAAAGAAAATCTAATTACATCAGAATTCTATTTTGGTTCACATTATAATGAAACTCATTTGATTGAGCGGGTCAGCTTCCAGGAGGAAGGAGCACGGATTCGCAATTCACACAGCAACCAACATTCTCAATCCTACGAGGGGCATGTGGTGACAAGCCATCCGGTACCTTAACATGTCCTACAACCTATTGAGAGGGATTTCTTTTGACATTTCCCTCAAGACTAAAGGGATAATCCCCTTTATAACTCTCTGTACCTGATACGGCCTCGGCCCTCGAGAGTCTCTTTAACCCTCGAGAGAGTTCAACAAAACAACTTCATTTAGAGAGCAGCTAGAGGGGCTCTCCGGTCTGACAAAAGGCCTTTAGGTACGACGACAAGTAGGGAAATCAGTATTATATGTATCAAAGAATGGAGGTCAAGGCAGGGTGATGGATCGGAGAGAAATGGGGGGGCTCCAGACGGGAGCAGAGGAGACGTTTTCTGGGACTTACTGAGCTTTCACCACCGGCAGGGGAATGTCCTCAGTCATGTAGTAGTCATCTGTCAAGCTGTTGGCGCGGGAGATGTCGATGGAGGTGCTGTGATCGTGATTCCTCCTCACTGCAAAGGACAGAGATAATAATTCCATTGCATTCATATCAGGCTGGTAAACTATATACAAGTTTAAATCTGATTAATTTATGCTGAGGAAATGTTTGACAAAATCCTTACTTTGAATAAAGTGATTCAGTGTATTAATTTTGTTTTTTATTAAATCAACTTTCTTTAACGAATATAACTCGTCAGTTTCGTCAACATAAATAAAGTGACAGATTCACCAAGCGAATGTACAGTAGATACATAATATGATCTTTCTTTTGGTAACGACTTAATTCATTTTATATAATAGCGTTAAAGGGACTGTTTGTTACTTTTTAAGCGTATAAATGTACCGGGTCGGGACACATGCGCGCTCGCATATGCGCGTTCGCGTGTTCGCCGCTGCCTCTCCTCCTCTGCCTGCTCGCCTTCACTCAGACAGCGTGCGCGTTCTCGCTCTGCTCGCTCCCCCTCTAGACGTGAACGCGCGCTCACTCCACACTGCAGAAGAGTTAGTTTAGCTCTGAGAATATCTAGTGAATGTACAGGGGACGTTTGTGCAGAAATAACTGCTGCAGCTCCTCCAGACCAACAGAGGTTTCCCGTGTCTTGTGAAGTGACGGGGCTCCGCAGAGAGTAACGTTGTCGTCTCGTTACCGACCGGGTGCCGGTGTCTCCCTCCGGCTGCGGGTGGAGATGACAAGTTACTTGCTGCAGAGCCCCGTCACTTCACAAGACACGGAAAACCTCTGTTGGTCTGGAGGGGCTGCAGCATTTATTTCTGCACAAACGCCAAAAGCAAACACTCTTATCAGCATTGATTCATGAAGATACCTTCGTCTGGTCAGCTAACATTACTGCCTAGCAGGTGAAATATAGAGTGATATTGTGCTTTTAGCTGACGTGTGTCGCCTCACTGTTTTGAGCGATGCTCGTACATGTCTATGTAGAGCGAGCAAGCGCAAGCTCGACGCTGACTTTCGTTGATTTCACGGCCACAGGTGTCGCTGTTAACAAGCATTTCTGAAAGTTACAAATAGTCCCTTTAAGTGAAATGGACAAATGTCAACGTTGTGGTTCAAGACGGAAAATAAGCTGAGAAGTGCAGATATATTTAATTGTGAGTATGAGAGAAACATAAAAGCAGACACAAAGAAACAAAGACAGATACCTGGAGAGCCAGGGCAGCTCAGAGTGAAAGACGACCAGGAATGATGAGGAGGGCCTGATGCCATGCAACGAAGAGTTAAAGAAAATAGAAGAGGGGGGGAAAAGAAGAAAGGAAAAAGAAGTTGAAACAATATCCGTTATATCAATGAGTATATGAATATCGTAATATGGCATAAGAGTTGTCTTTTCCTGGTTTTAAAGGCTGCATTACAGTAAAGTTGTAATTCTCTGAATTTACCAGACTGTTTTATTTGCCTTTATCCGATTAGTCATTATATTCACATTACTGATGATCAGAAATCTCATTGTGTAAATGTTCTGTAAAAGCACCAATGGTCAACCTTATAATACCATCATCCAGGTATTTGGTCAAAAATATTGTGATATTTGATTTTCTCCATGTCGCCCAGCCCTAATTTCTTCATGTTCAACCATTTGGAGTACAACAGAGGTGCTAAAGTCTTGAATTAATATGTAGGTTTCTATATATGAGACGAAAATAAGTGGAGTTACATGTTTTTTGAACGGTTTATATGAGGAAACAGAAATTGCAGAGCTCCGGTTCAACAGTGCAGCTGGCTGTCTGGCTGCTGGCACGGCTAAAAACAACAGCAAAGAACAACATGTGTAGTGAGGTCGCGACCTGCAGTCAAGACTGTCAGCGCCTGAGTTTGACAAGTCTCTCCACCAAAACCACCAGGCCTCCATTGTGATAAAGAATGGAGAGGCAAATCTGTATGAATGACCAGTCCAACTCAAGCAAAAGCCATTCAACCTCTCTTGTATTCCATCATCGAGTTTGTTTAACATTGTCCAATCCGGAAGCAGAGAAAGCGATTGAGAGAGAGAGATGGGGAAGGAGAGGAAGAGAGGAGGAGGAGGAGGAGGAGGGTAACCAGAGCTAACAAGAGCCACCTTTAGCCTCAACCTCAGCTCACTGAAGGAGACGCGACCTGGCTTATCGGCTACACAAACAGGATAAGGGTTTATTAACAATATGTAGTTTTATCTGGCCCATCAGTGCGAACGTGTTTGGCTGGGAGAGTATGAGAGAGAGAGAAAGAAAGAAAGAACGAGTGCAGAGAAAAGCGATAGAGGTACAGAGAGAGAGAGAGAGAGAGAGAGAGAGGGAGAGAGGGCACTCCATTGAGAGATTCTCACAGACAGGGAGGAGGGCGGGGCCAGACAGATAAGTGGAGCGATAAGCCGGACACTGACTAAATCAAACAATGACCAGTTTATTTCTGACCACTGGAGCTCCACAATGGCCGCTTATCAACCCCACACCCCTCCCTCCGTCCCTCTTTAGTGTCCCAGTCTGGGTCCCCACGGTCCCCGAAGGCCCCTGTCCATTCCTAGCCAGGCCAGCCCTGTTCCTCACCCGTGGTGTTGGCAGGACACCCAGTAAAGAAAACAGGCCAGGTCAGCCCAGGACCAGTGTCTGAGTCTCTGTGCTTGGCTCTGGTTTGGTCCGGTTGGGGACAAAGGCCCAGCCAGCCAGCGAGTCTAATTAAAATACTGTCTGGGCCACATTAAAAAGGCAGGCTAGCTAATGATTAACACAGAGGACTTTTTAATAGGAGAAAAAGAAGTGCTTAAACAGTGGAAGGGGCTGCTGGGAGGACGGTGCAGTGATCACATATATACACTACGTACTTCATCTTTGTGACAAAGAATAACAGGTCAATAAAAGAGTTGCTGTTTTCTTTATAGGCACAGATTGTTCCTTAACATACAGGATTATGGAATGGAAAGTTGAGGGAGCAACCGTGAGACCAGAGTGTACTAAAATATGCGTTGACATCATCTCTATAACAAAATGCCATAATCCCTGGAAATCCCATTTAGTGCAGCTCAGTTGTGACGGAGTAGTTAGGAGGACTCACCTGTCTGTCTGAACATTCTGTTGATTCCTGAGAAGAAGAAGAAGAAGGAGAAGAAGGTTAATAGAGCACACAACAACACTCCCTTTCAATTTATGTAATCAACAATCTCCATCAGTTCCTGCTTTGCAACACGGCAGCATTCTTGTTGCTTAATAATGTCCTCCTTTTCTGGAAAATGATTGATTTTATGTTCATTTCTGGAGCAGAAACAGCCTGCAAACTTATTTTTTAAAGAAACATCCTTTCAGTGACTGTACAAAATGTCACTTTTAAACTTGAAATAATAAATTTGATGTCTGTTGCCATGGTTTCCCCTGAATATGTTTATTTATTGCGGCTATAATCGATATTTTTATAATAATTATGTATCAGATATAAAAACAACATGACACAAGGTGGAGGAGGTTGCTTGTGATCACCTGAATCTGCAGCTTCCTTCAGCTTTACAAAGTGAAATACTGAGCTCATTGTTTAGCTGTTTTAACTCTCACTTTTCTCAGAGCGTCATTTTGGGCCCCAGCAGGCAGCCGTCTTCGGTCTAAAAACTACCCAGTGTACACTACCTGCTCAGCACCAACAAGAAGACAAACACTAGCTGGTGAACATAGTGGAGCATTTAGCAGCTAAAGAGACAAATATTTCTCTCAGGAGTTGATTAGAGACAAAAAAAACAACACAGAGCTAAAAGAAGAGTGAATATTGGATTTATTTTCTCCAGGTTGACAGAGACACTGTTTGTGTTGATATATCAATGTTGTGTTCACAACTTGTTTCCACTGCCCCCAAGTTGCAAAAAACAGTTTAAAAGATGAAGAGACAATAGAGTGCTCCAGGGATGACGTATTTTTGTAGGGCGTACCAGGAAGTTAGCATCACCCGCTTCCCTCGACAAAAAGCCGATGGGATTTTTCCGTCGGGTTTTGGATTATTGTAGAATAAGCTCTTTGGCAAACACACGTTTATGATACTTACACGTTTTGTTCAGCAAGATAATCTCCACAAATGAAAATCACTTCTATGATTTTTGAAGCGTGAATGTAATCGCCAGAAGTAAAAAGCTAATGTTAGGCTATAAAGGAAGTAGTCTAGTGGTTAGACTAGACTAGACGAGTCGGCGTGATGACGTTTAGTAGTCTCATTTGGCCACTTGTTAGCAACCGCTTTTTTTGAGACATGTACAGGCTTCAAAATTCACCAGTGGGATATATTTAGACGTATTTTATATCGTAGAACAAAACGTGATCTCTTAAGCTTATGTTAACCACAGACTTTATTTCAGGCATCTGACTAGAAAAACTAGATGGCACTCGGAGAGCTCAGACCTCCGCCAAGGTACGTGACTTTAAAAACAGATCACAGCTCACAGCTGGCGGTACCGTGAGGTGGTGGGCTCCGTGTAACGTGTCGGCGGATGCCTCTCTCATTCAGCAGCCTTGTTATGTCTGTATAACATTACACTACGCTGTCTCTCATCTACCGCTTTTTTCTTTCTCACCGCGGACGGCCAGCAGTCCTGCACACACATCCACACACGTATCTCTCTGCTCGAAGAAGAAGGAAGAAGCCGGGGTCATGCGTCATCAACGCGTCATCAGTTACACTGCGCATGTGTGATACCCTGAGGCGTTAATGCTCAATTCGTAAAAAGAATTGTCAGAGATGTCCAAATCTAATGGATTGTTTATTGTGCTACACTCCACCCCTACAAACAATGTCATTCAAATCCGTCGCACACTTTTGGAGTAATCCTGCTAACAGACAGACAGACAGACAGACAGACAGACAGACAGACAGACAGACAGACAGACAGACAGACAAACAAATAAACCAACGGTGGTGAAAACATAGCCTCCTTCTAAGACCTTTGGTCTTGGCAGAGGTAAAAACATTGACTTCCAGACGAGGGAACCGGAAGTGCTAAAATACTAACTCATTTCCGGGTTTTAGGTCTCATTCCTGCACCACTCTGGGAACGGTGGGAAGCACAGATGACATCGTCTATTCATCCATATTTTCTTTTAATGCAATAGTGTACTTAGTTTGCAAACAACCAAACTGCATTACCATGCAGCTTATTGTAGCAGACTCATAAACCCCCAACAGCAAAATCTAAATGAAACCAGTCTGTTATTGAGGACAAGTATTTTATAAAACATACAAAAATCTAATGCAGGTTATACGCTGATATTTCTTTTTGAAACAGTGACGGTTAAAACGATAAATTAAAAAGCAGCAGCTGTAATGTGGACAGTTGACGTTGCAGATGCCTGTTTTTATGGCTGGATCTGAGGCAGACATCGTACAGTCTCACGCTGTTTCAACTCTACACATCATCATTAGTGACAGCCGGCTGCAGGCTGCTGGCTTCTTTACATGCTTTTATGTCATCCACAGCTAGGCCAATTCCTTTTTCCACTCCACAGTCTCAGCATGTGTGTTTATGTTTATTAACTGATTAAATAAGCAAAACATTAAAATTATTAGAAGAACATAAGATTAGCTTGTTTTGTTGCTAGTAAATAAGAAAATGTACTCAGGATTAAATGTGCTCTCGAACTTGTTGGCCATTAAGTTTGACTTGATTGCTTTTTCCATATGAGCTTAAGACACATGTTTTCCTTCATTATCTAAGATCCACCCAATTAGGCAGGAAACTAAACATTTCCTCTCATAAGTGGTCGCTCTTCTAGTGATGGTCTGCCTTTATGTCAACTTTATGTCACTCCGGTTCCTTTTATGACGGCACGCTTTGACAGGGAAAACTCGTTAAGTGCATTTATTAACCTGGAGTCTGGGTCAATTCATTTGGCGGGGATGTGCTTTTAACACAGGAAGTTAAACCACCGTCCCCCTTAACCAACCAACCATCAATCATACACTGCGTATATAGATCTGCATTAAATATATAGTTTCTATTGTGCTGGCAACAATTAAGAACCACACTTATCTGGATACTGAATGATCTGAAATCAACAGCATCATTTTGTCTGAGCTTTAAAACACAACTTGTCTTTGGCATGACTGCAGCGATATTAGTAATCTGTAAAGTAGTATAACATAAATTCCCACTTGTAACCTTGACAAGCCCGTATTTTTAAAGTTGTTTTTTTTCCCCACTTAAGCCAAGTGTGAGTGTCTGTGGCCAGCGAAGGGACAAGCGAAGCTAAGGGGATCAGGATCGGGCTCCATGATGACTAAGACACATTAAGGGCACGTTCACAGCAATCGGCAGTTGCTCAGACTCTTATTTACGGTCTGAGCATCGATTTCCTTTCCTCCACCCGCATTACACGAAGACCCACCCTACTCTGCCTCTGATTGGATAGTACTCGTTGCCTTCTTGTAGAGTTTGTTAAAGGCAGGATTGACGATGTTCTCCAGTAGACACTATTTGTTATATTGGTTGAAATGGTCTTCACACCCCGACAGCGATCCATTACTGATGAGCTCTGAAAAAGGACCGGATAAGAGCCGTCATCTGTAGCTGCTGTAATCCTGTAAAAACGTCTACCAATCACTGCCTCGCGGTCCGCTTGGAAGGAACCAATCAGATGCCTCCCTCCTCAGTTCTTTGAAAATGTTGAAGAGCCCTCTCATCCACGTGTCGAACTACCTCTTTCACAGCAATCGGCAGTTGCTCAGACTCTTATTTACGGTCTGAGCATCGATTTCCTTTCCTCCACCCGCATTACACGAAGACCCACCCTACTCTGCCTCTGATTGGATAGTACTCGTTGCCTTCTTGTAGAGTTTGTTAAAGGCAGGATTGACGATGTTCTCCAGTAGACACTATTTGTTATATTGGTTGAAATGGTCTTCACACCCCGACAGCGATCCATTACTGATGAGCTCTGAAAAAGGACCGGATAAGAGCCGTCATCTGTAGCTGCTGTAATCCTGTAAAAACGTCTACCAATCACTGCCTCGCGGTCCGCTTGGAAGGAACCAATCAGATGCCTCCCTCCTCGTACTCTACCCTTGGCGTGCACCAGCCTGAACTCAAAGCGCGTCGCCGCCGCACGTTTACTGCAGAATGGAAGAGAAAACTCAGCCCTGCAGTAGCACTGCCGCGGTTACTTGTCATGAGGTAGCGTTGTTGAGTTGAGGTCCTCTCTCCGCTCTGTGAAGTAGTTACGATGCGGCGGTGCTCGTGCATGTGTGTGGGGGGGCGTTGCATTGGAAGGAGCCTCGAGGGGAGGGGGGGGGTTTAGACGGAGCTCCTGAGGCGATGCTACTTTCAAATTATGCTATTGTAGATTGGTGGAAGGTTAGTGGAGTTAATGGTTTCAACTCAGATGTGGATGTTTTCATAAGGATGACAACCTTCTTGTATAGTGCTCTCATATATAATTATGAGGTCCTGATTATGGGAGAAATGTTTTTGTTTTTTTTAAAGTTGCTGAATGGATGGAATAAAATTACAGTCAGATGATTTGAATTAAACTTAATGTTAACCTTAATGTTGATGTGACACACTGATTAACAAGAAAATGGAAGAAATGGCACTTCAAATTAAACAAGTTGCCGACCCCTGCTGTACATAAATAATCGCTACCCTCTGTTACACATGTCTCATGTCTTACCAATATAAAGCTCCACAAAGAATGAACTAATGAGATGACTGAGGATCAACAGTGAGCACCCGACAGAGTTCAGAGTGAGTGTGTGAACGTCTACTGTATGTAACACAGTCAAATGTTCTTGTTTTTGTGGTGACCCTACGAGCCTGGATGTGTCAAAATAAGTGCATTACTTTATCTGTTAAGCTGGCAACAGAATTATTAGGAGGATGTTATTTAAGTGTATCTACAGTATTTTTTTTCACGGACATTAAAAATAATAAGAGAAAGACTTGCCAACATAAAGGTACAAGCTGACAGCTAATATTTCCAAAGCAACTGCCATAAAAAATGTAATTCATCACAAAGTTGGCCATTTAAATGCCCCTGAATGCAAAAAACACATCAGACTTTTACTGAAATAATGGGTTTCCAAGGCCTTAAAGGGAGCATGACATCATTTCACAGCCCTCAACACACATTATTTCATCAGACAAAACTGTGTTAAAGAGGAGGAGCTTGGTTGCCAGCTGGCCTTTAACTGTATTAAAACGGCAAAAGATAGCTTCACAACAACATTCAACGCTATTCAAAAACAACTTCATAGGACATATGGTTCTGAGATGTCAAGTTTTGAATACAAATGCTGTTATGAAGATCCAAAATGAAGCAGAAATAAAACAGGGCTCAGTGCTTTCATGTGTAAACTTGGCGAGTTGACTTGTCTGGGTTGTTAGAAGAAAAGAAATGTCCTACAGTAGAGTTTAGCTGATTTTCTTTTAAAAACATGCTGTAGAGTTGGTGGACCTCAGACTGAAGAATGAGTGCGTGACAATAACCCTTTATTATCTACTTGATATCAGTTGGGACACTGTACATTGCAGTAACATACAGTAAGAGTCTCTCCTGTATATTACCTTCACAGGCCCCTCGTGGCTCTTCCAGGGAAAAAGAGTCATCTTTCTTCTCCTCGGAGTCATCGATATGATCGTAGGTGATCTGGGGGATTGCTACACCTCTCTCTGAGGCCACACCCATAGATCCATTACCTCGGGGCTTCAACCTCCTCTTGGGTCCCTTTTTCTGACGGAGACAGTAAACATCAACGCAGTTAATAAACAGGAAAAGTGTCGGGACTATCATGGCGAGAAATTGTAATCACAAATAGTCTTTAAAGAGCTGTTGTCATCGTGTGAACAGCTGGAAATGATCAAAAGAATTACAACATAGCAATGGAATAAATTCAAAAGAGCAAAGTATGACATATTGTCCTGTTACAAGATGATGTCATCAGGTCAAAAAGGGAGCTTTTGATCCTTTACGTCACGCTTTCCATCTGAACATTAGTTAAGCTATATCTATATCTACCTTTACTAGACTAGACAGGTGACATTCAACATCCCAATACCCAGTTTGTGTAGCCAGAGATCAGTCCTTCGCCTGCCATTCGACTGGCAATGCATCTGACACCTACTGTATAGTCTTGCAGTTGGTGTAGTAACATTAGGGCTGAGAATACGATATTATCACGATACTTAAAGTCAGGATACGATCTTATTGCGAATTTAAACATTTCACGATAAGCTGAGTATAGCGATAAGGTAACATTGCGATTTATTACCTTTTTTCAACTACAAATTCTGCAGTTTGTCAACATCTGTTTTATCTAATAAGATATAGTTTTCACTCCGTTCATCTCAGTTTTCATTCACATATCTTGAGGTCAGAGGTCAAAGGGACCCTTTTGAAAATGGCCATTACCTTTTTCCTCACTTAGCGGTACTTTGAAGCATTATTTAGCGTTCCTCACGACAAGCTAACACGACATCTTAATGGTATCTTCACTCTAGCTTTAAGACTGAGCCGCCACAACCTCTGAAAGCCGGCGGATTGTTAAGAGGTTAATAGTTTATATAATAAAAGATCGATACTTGACGTCCGTGTTTCGATGCAATACTGTCACACAAAATACTGCGATACTATGCTGTGTTGATTTATTTTCCCCCACCCCTAGGTAACATGCTGGTGGCCCTGTAGTACTTACTGAGCCCATCCACCAGAAGCTTCTCTCACAGCTGTGGATCCAGAACAGTTTCACTAATCCAGGCGGGGTCCCTCTTTCCAGAGAAGCAAATCCAAAGAGGTCTTAGAATCACTCTTTATTATTATGCCTCAGAGGAAAAACTATTTTGGGAGACTAACAAAAAAGCTCTCGGGGTCACAGGGTGCATTCAAACCCCCTCTACTACAATAATGTGGCGATTGGTGGAGGGGTGGGTTGTCACCTACAAGGCCTCAAATCATGCCGGGAGCAAATGTTTCATAAAGAGAAACCGATTGGTTGCCTGTAATGTTTTGTTCTGTTGTTTCTGTGTATTATCTGTGCAGACAGGAATGTCAGTATACGGGACTGTTGTGGCAAGAAAGATTTTATTAGATTTGGATCGCCTCGTTCATCTCATAAACGAAACAGCTCAAACTGAAGTTTCAGCCAATAGTATTATAGAGGTATGATCAATCAGTAAATCATTTTAATATAGACTGGAGACGAAGCAGACGTTCTATCAACACCGGCTCGCTTTCAGTGCCGTATGTCATGAGTAGGAATTACAATAAAAAACATGCACATCAAGATTGTAACACTAGAGCTGGTTATTATTTGTTCAAAGTGTCTAGTCTCTGAAGTAGCCATGCTAATGCCAAAAGCATTGAAATACCAAAACACATTATTTTCTTATACCTGTATAGTTCACATTGTTGTTATGCATCATCACCTTACCAAATGTGGTGCTCGCACGCTGGTGACATCAGCGGTACATGTTTAATCTCAGTGTCTTTGAGATCATGGCCATGTGATGTGTGAGTCAGTGAGTTTCTGAGGGGCTACAGTAAATAGTGTCTCCAGGCCAATCATTAGACCCACTGACCCACGCCAACGTCATGGACGTGGCCTTTATGGAAACTCCATTATTTGGACTCAGTGGATCAGACTTTGGCATTGACCAAGTGGCCAGCAATTCAATCCAAATACCCGAGGTTTGAATGACTCATTAGCGGAGAGAGTGAGAGAGGGAGGTGATGGTGGTGGTGGTGGTGGTGGGTGTCATAAGACTGAAAGAGAAGGGGGAAAAAAGAGAGAGAAAAAGATGGAAGGGAGTGAAGAAACTGTAACAAACGCTGAGTTTAAGAGAGAGAAAGATACAGAAAACTGAAGACTGGTGGAGTTAGATATAAAGAGGAGAGGGAGGAAAAACATTGGGAACGAGAATGAGAAAGAAATTCAGAGAGGAGCAGAGGAGAATATGCAGAAAGAGACAGGAAGAAAAAGGAAGTGAAATAAAGTCAGAGAAGAAACAGGAGAGGAATCTTGAAAGACAGAGAAAGGGGGAGAGAGAGAGGAGAAAGTCACATGCTGAAACAGAAAAGAGCGGAAGCAGCCTTCATTCTCCCCAATACATGTGGGTTCAATGCTACACAAAGATTTTTTTGTTGTTGTTCTACTAGACAAAGGTTTACTCCCATGAGAAAGGCGGCGGTGACATCATCTCAACTGACTGAGTCTTTGTCCGGCGGAGACAAAGGCCTCGAGTCATCCCGGTGGAGTCAGGCCTTGAGAGGGGGGTGCTTCTGTGTGTACGTGTATTTGTGTGTTGTGAGTCCTTCCGCGTGTGTGTACGTTTGTGGGAACTTAACTTGCCCTTTTATGCCGTATGGCCTCGGCACAACATAGCTAATAATGTTGTGAAAGGTGAACTGCACAAGGAGACAATGCGATGTGGGCCAGACGTATGCAAATACGCACCCGCAGTATCACAGTCTGACAGCTTTATATGACAACGCTTCTCTGTAGACTCTTGATTTTCTACACCACAAGTTCAAAAGATTATTTAAAATATAAAAAGAAAATGTTTTTCTCGTATGAGAAATACCAAATGTGTGTATTTCCACTTCAAAATGCGACATCTACAACCAGAAAATGAGGAAATAAATGGTTATATGACCCATGTTTAAAGACTGGGTGCTGTTATTTTCTCTGTTTTTGTTTCACCGTTATTTGATACACCAAAGTAAAGAGACACAATAATCAGTGGAAGAGAAAAAGATGTGAGAAAATGTCCGTAGTTGAATTCAAAGCCAAGATGTCACAAGGTTGGTGCGTAGAGGCCTTTACACACTCGGGGGGGGGGCAAGACGGATAAACGACACGAAAAAGCGAAATACTAGCCTGCGAGTATTATATGTCTAAGGCTTTTATTGTGAAAGGTAAGAACAGAAGGAGTGGATCTGGTCTGCCCTGCCTTTGTAAAAGTTGAAAGGAGTAGTTTGCCGTCCTGGATCGGACTACGGAGCGTCCGTGTTGTTTAAGCACCGCTCAACTCGTTCCACACAATGTGATTGGTTGATGCATTTATTCATGCACTTTATATTTTAAGGATATAGAGTGGTGGTTTCAAAGGAAAGTAAATCATGAGCCACACAATACCACTTTACTCTTGAAGTGAGATAATTACCGATATGTTCAGTATCCTGACGTGAGGGACGAAGTTGTCAGGTTCCACTGTGGTGACGACCTCCGGAGTTAGAACATACATTTTCCATGTGACAGCACAGCCGTTTGGTTTCTCTGCTGCGTAGCACCTCCAAAGTGTCTGAGGAAGACAGTTTAAAGCACAGAATTAGTGTTAGTCAATGCGTTGATCCACAAAACCTCTAATAGTTGTCCTATTTTCTTCTACTGCCCGAATAAACATTTAGAAGCAACCATAGGACTGAGCCAGTGATGCAACCACAAATTCAGTGATGTGTGTAAATTGCTTTTAAAGAATATTGATGGTTTAAGTGATATTTCTGTTGCTACTGTTTATTTGTTAAGTTTCACACAAATTCCTCTAAATTATATTGTCTTTCATCCTGTGCATTAGTCTCCAATTGTTTCACGATAACTACATTTGTGTGGTCTTATTATTAGCTCGTCAGTAACGCACTTTAAATTGCTCTCACCCATGAAAAGTGCAAAACATTTCTGCAGTATTTAGTCAGTTGTCCTGCAGACATTCAGGTGTCTTTGTGTCACATGTGTCTAAACCCTCTGTGGTTGTGTCTCAGTGTCTTCAGGGTAATTGAAATCCTTGTAGTGGTTAGCGTTTGGCACAACATAGCTGCTTGTTTGTCTACCATTTCACTCTTGGCAAGTGGGATACAGATCACCTTTTCCAGCTCAGTAGGAATTAGCAGACAACAAATAGAGTTACTTTTTTAGTCTTTTCAGTTTCCGATGTTTACAGATGATCAGATTGAGAAGATTGAGAATACAAACTGTGGTACAAGGGACATGTGTCTCCTGTTAAATCATTGGTGGACTGTGTCTGAGCTGGTTTTTAATGTATACCTCGTGGATTACTACACTACATTTTGTAAAGCTGGGATACTAAAAATGTACCTGGATGAGGCAGGCTGCAGCAGGGATCTGTCTGTTGAAGTGCTTCTGTCTCTGCTTCTGTTGGACTTTCAAGGCAAACCCTGAGCCCAGGATACCCTGATTGGAAAAGAATTAGGATGCAAGAAAATATATCATATTAAAGTTGTAACGTTTAGTGTAGAGGTTAGGAATGCACATGCCAAATCTCACAAAAATAAATTATATTTTCTTTTTTATCATTACACTTGTGCTTTATTGCAGAGAGCAATGCCTAAACTAAAAATCAAAAACAGGATTCAATGAAGTTGTAATAAAATTGTAACTAAATTAAACTAAATAAGTGTAATAAATCTAAAATAAACTCTTTCCTTACTGCTCATGAATTTTATGTGATTCAGATTAAAATGATATTTACAGCAGGCAGAGCGAAGAAGGAGATGGCGAAGACGCTGAAGCAGGAGGCGATGGCCTTGCCTACCCACGTTTGAGGAATTTTGTCTCCGTAGCCGATTGTGGTGACAGTCACCTAAAGACAGAGAGTGGATGAAGTTCCCCTATTAAGATGATCATTAGCAGATTGTAGCGTATTGTAGTGTAAATCCTGTAATGTGCATGGCCCTTCACTGATGTAAAAAAAGGTCAAGACATTTGGGGCTGATGTGATGTTAAAACTTCTAGTTTTACATTAAGAGAGATATCAAAATTCCCTCTCATTTAACGCACCGCTGACAAAATGAAAACGTCAGTCAACGCAGAAGCTCTCCCAGCAGTCTATAACAGGAGTTAGACAATAAAGAGAAAGTTCATCAGCCGTTCTGGCCTTGCTCCACAACTGTCAGCGATGGCCGGGGCATTTGAGGCTCTCGCTCCTCAAAGGGAATAAGATTCCCAACCACTAATCCTCAGTGAGTGTAGGAATTTTGCCGGGGTGAGGGGGAAAACAAATACCTCTCGCATTTGCATGTACACCCACTCTGAAAGCCGAGCCAATTCTGACACATTCAGAACACACTTGGCTTACCGTGGGTGTCTATGGAGTATCGCCGCGTGAGCCGGCGTTGTGCGCGAACACAAAGCGGCTGATGTAAGGTGAGATACTTAAAAGGGCTTTGGGAGTAAAAAAGAAGGAGCAAGGGCGGGAAGGGTGGGTGGGTGTATGTTGGGGGGGGGGATTTAATCCCTCATCCACAAATCCGATGACTAAACAATGTCCTCCTGACCATCAGAGTGGAATGGTCTACTCAAAAACACCCCTCTTATTCAGAACGTAGGGTGTGTGGCAAAAACCTCCTCATGTCGACACAAAGGTCACAGACCGGGTCTTAGAATACGTGTGTGTTTGTGCATGTCTGTAATGCATATATGCATGTTTATATGAATGCTGAACGGCAAGCATATGTACGGTATGTGTGATTACACCCAATTCAAATTGCACATAAGCACCACAACTACAAAACGGCCTGTTTAGCTGCTCTCTTTCACACTGTATTCACATGGTCAGGTTAGACTAGTCTAACTAAGCCTGTCTGCTGCATAAATATTAAGACTGACTTAATGTTAGCCACCTCTCCCCTTGGCTAAGCCTGAAGTGAGAGTTTTGTTGCTATGGCAACAATCTGTTTTCAACTGTTTATCCATAACTTTTTGGGGATTCTTGTACCATATTCTCGTATTGTTTCTGAACATCTTTAACACTTTTAACGACTGATGGATTTATGCTGTTTACCTTTCCTGTTATTTCCTCCCATACTTGGCGTGGTGTTGCATCCGCCAATTTTTCTCTTCTGTGAGGTGTCTTATTTCACCCATAATGCATTGCGCAACAGGCTATCTAAGTCTAGTCACTCATAGGGAATCTTTATGCAACTTGTAAATTTAAGTGTCTGTAGTAAGTCTAAGTTAAAGTTATATTTAAGACAAAGATCAGGTCTCTTTTTATGCAGCAATGTCCTGGTTGAAGTTAGAAAGGCTGTTAAAACCAAACAGCCATTACCTAACCATCAGCACTTGGCAAAAGAAGAAGAGAGGCACAGGGAAGGTAAGGGAGGGTGAGAGAGAAGGGGATATGAATCATGGCATCGGCTTGTCCTCCAGCTGTGCCCTGCACCTGCACATCCGAATGTGGAAATCATGCCAAGAGAAGGACACCGGGGGAGCTTAGCATTCTCCAATCAGCGCAATCTCCTTTCATTAAGCGCACACACACACACACACACGCGCTCAGAAACCTGACCAAACCTATTGTAATAGCATATCATGACTCTCAAGTTTACAGTCTCAGAAAAACAAAAAGATGCAAATCCCCTCAACATGATTCTTTTTCTGGAGATTGTGAAACAGAGCAACACAACTAAGAGCTTTTCTTCAGCTTTCCATAGAGCAGCGAGGAGCACTGTGACCCCTCTAACCCTCGTTACATAAAAAGGTAGTAATCCCACAATTAAAGTTTTAATTAAGGGAACTGACACTTTATATTGGTGCTCTAAAAGTTCTTTGAGCCAAAGAGCCCAGAGGTGAATGGTTTATTACCGTCTCTTTGTGGCACGCTGATCCCCTGCACAAGGCTGCCATAGGTTTCTCATTACTCTGCGCTTTCAATTCAAATGTTTAATTAACTGCTCTGGAAACCTGAGCCTCCGTAACAGAGGGAAATCAGCAAAACCAGCTCTATACGCAGGAAAAACATCAACACACCTGCGACACAATGCACACAACACAATGCATGCCATGCTGCACGAAGACCCAATGAGGAATATAGAAACACAAGGAGGTTAATAATTGGTGTAACTAGGGTGGCCAGCCGTCTCAATCATTTTTCCAGTGAAGACTCCACTTGAGAGTGCATTGTGCAGATTTTTCTTTTGTTACAGCTCTTTAGAGAGAAGAATCTTTTTTCAAGTATGTACGCTATGTTGGGAAATTCAAGTAGCATTTCAAGGATCCAAGTAATATATGCATTGCAAAAAAACAAAATTTAGAAAAAATACAAATATGCAGAGAGTACAAAAACATCAGTGAAGGACTTCAATACAATGCATTTCTATTTTCTAGTTAAGCTGTCTTACCACGCCCCACCACAGGGCATCGGCATAGCTGGAGAAGCCCGTCTTGCCCTCCTCATCCACAGCATCCTTCTCCGCCAAGTAGACGAAATAGGAGGAGAAGATCAGGCCCAGGAAGCCGATGTACAGCGTGGTGATCAGCTCCTGAAAAACACATCAAGTCGGTCTAAGACGAGGCTATGAAACTGTTCTACGTGTTAGAGAGCCCGGTTGGTGGCAGTGCACATGAGTGTTAATGGATGAAATGATTGGATGGGCTACCTGCCTGTCTACCTACCTGCCTGGGAGTCACAGCTGTGAGTACTAACAATAGCCATGTTCGTTATTTACGTTCATTATGATCATTTTGGGGGAGCGGCCTTGGAGGGAGGCCTGAAGGGACGGGCTGTCAGTGTTGCCGACTTGGCGACTTCTCGCTAGATTTGGGAACTTTTGTAGCTAGAAAAGAGTTGGCAACACGGGCCTAAAAACCTAGTGTACAGTTTCTCAAGATTACCAACCCTATACTGTAAAGGATACGCAATGGGCCGAGTATTAGTCTTTTACTGGGTCAGCCCCATAGCGTTGAAAAGGCTCATCACTTGGTTGAGCACATAAAGTTAGGCCTTGTTAGTGAGCTTACAATGTGTAACCATCAGTCTTTTTATCCTCAATTCTATTCTGAGCACACATCCTAGCGTGCTTCATCTGTTCCTCTCCACCAACCTGTTGACACTGCAAAAGGCGATGTATTCATCATTTGATGAAGTGGTGATCTGACAACAGGGACACAGCAACAAATCCCGTTAGGCTCAGCTCGGACTCATCTTACATTTATTTTCTTGACATTAGCATGCAATCTCACTGATCAGTCCTGATCTTCTCATGCATCAAAGAGACATGAATGTCAGGTTTCACTATAACCAAAGAACATGGTCTACTTCGGGGATTAAGAAAAGAACATTACATCCTGTGACTCCATTGTCTATCAGCCTATTAAAATACTAAAACCAGTGTATCAGGATACAATAGAAAAAAAAATAAAAGACAATCTCTCTTCTTCTCCTTATAAAGCCAGGTCTGCTGTGGCTTATATGTGCACCTATGTGTATTTCTGACAGTGCACAATGGATTTCCTGTATTAAGCAGTAAATTACAGCAGGACCAGGAAGGCGGAGTCTGATCTGTGCACTCACCCTGTTGAAGAAACTGCAGCTAAGTGATGCAACGGGAGTAATGCCTTTTTTTGTTCTTCTAAATCACTAAAAACATAATGCTAAAAAACAAACAAATAGTTTCAGCATTAACCTGAATACTTTCAACCTACCTGTCGATGAATAAAGACTACAGATCCCAGGAGCCTCCATGTTCCTCCCTGTCGATCCACATGCAGCATGCGCAGTATTTGGAGGAAACGGATGCCTCTGCAACACACGACAACACCTCATTATCTTCTGATCCCTCTTCCAGCTACATGAATGAGTAAATAATAAACTCTACCTGATGGCGGACGTGGCAAACACTTGGCCATTGGACCCCACACCAAGCACAATGATTGAGGCAATGACCACTATCAAATCTGTGAGAGAGATCAAGACAGAGAGTTCAAAAAAAGAAACAAGAAAGATAATCAAATCAGGGTTGCAATCATTTCAGTTTCAAGGAAACATTGTACTAAAGTAAAGTCTTACATCTCATGTATGATCTAAGTTGTTGATCTACAAGAACAATACATGAACATCTGTTGTATTAAATGGGAGCAAAGGAAAATGCCAGGTGCACCTATGATTGATATGGGCTTCCTGATAAAGCGGAGGCGTCCTTTGATGCCTGCATATTTGCTGCGACAGCCTGCCGACCACAGCCGGACCGCGTACTCTGTGCCAAAGAACAGCACCAGCACAATCTCCTGCGGAGCACAATGCAAACACAGAGCAAAGGGTTACATTGATCCATTTGGTACAGCGGCAACAATAACTGTGAAGCACATACAGGACGATGTGGAAGTTAGATAAGGTCTCATTTCTAAAAGCATTGATAACAATGTGCCATGCATTAAGGCCTAATCTAAAAGCATTAATCAAGCCATTATAATCAATCACCAAGATTTAGGATACGATATGAATGGGTAATGACAGGTGTGTGAGACAGAGACAGACACTGAGGTGGTCTAGTAGTACTAAGACCACCCAACCCACGCAGGAGGAAAGATGGAGGTTGATAACGTGGCTGATGACAGCTCATATTGAGACAGGGTCAATGGCTAAGTGATTGAAGCCACAGCATGAACATGATAAGAAGGCCAAATAATCAACATGGGTGTTGAGATCTTGTCATAAATGTAAACCTTTATGCAGAATAAGACAGTTAACTATACTTATTATGAAAAACGAGGTCTTATAATCTCATGCACCTGCATATCAGTTAAGGTCAGTGATTTTAAATTGTGTTCCAATATGTGCATTTGTTTTCCTATTATGTGCATACATGATGTGTGAGCCTGTGTGACTTAATTAAGCCTGTCTGACAGAGATCGTGTTCCCGGCCACCGTGCATGCATAATATTTAGCCACCATACTGTCTGTTAAGACCTATAAGGCCATGTGGGTGGTCATCCTGCTGATTGCTTGAACTGGCTGCTCCCTGACCGCCCCTTGTATGAAACTTAATACCACGAGCCCTGCTGCAATAACACAGCACCAAAGAGCCCCAAAAACAATGACCTGTCAATCAAAGACAGGCACTGTTTTGGCTGGCAAAAGTGTCAGCACAAAGAGAAAATAGACTGATGTGTACGTTTAGTAGGGCTGTCAAGCGATTGAAATATATTATCAACATGGGAGTGGACTAATATGCTTGCTTTATGAAAATATATATATTTATTATTGGAAATCAATAAACAACACAGAACAATGACAGATATTGTCCAGAAACCCTCACAGGTACTGCATTTAGCATGAAAATATGCTCAAATCAGGCAACATCGTGTCACAAGCCCCCAGGAAGAGTGGCGGTCGTCAATCCCAACTTTTGTGCCAAACGGCGGTACTGCAACTTCCGTGCCCGTGCCATTGGGCCCAAAAAGACTTTTCCCCATAGACTTACATTGGGAAAGAGACATCTAACTCAGCGGATCATTTTTTTTTAGGTGAATCAACTCCCCAGTATGAACTCTATAATAGCCCTTATTTAAAAAAATAAGTTTTTAAAGTTGTAAAACTCACTAACAGCCGAATCCAGAGTTATTTCCCTTCCTCCGTTCATGTGAATGAGACCCAGACCGAGGCTGGAGCGCCAAGCCGTGACGACGGCGTGACGTTGGAACCCCGTGACCGAGTCATGTGACCGAGCGGACGTTACTGCGCATGTTCCATGTGCCAAAGATGCGGGTACTTTTCAAGACGGAAGTCGAGCCATTTAGGCTTCATAGGAATGAACGGGGCCTCGCCTCCAACGCTGTATCCTGTTCTCTTTATACATCCGTGGTGTGTCAGTGTGCCGACTTGACTATGACTTGCCCCAAACTGCATGTGATTATCATAAAGTGGGCATGTCCGTAAAGGGGAGACTCGTGGGTACCCATAGAACCCATTTTCATTCACATATCTTGAGGTCAGAGGTCACAGAACCGCTTTGAAAATGGCCATGACAGTTTTTCTTTGCCAAACTTTAGCGCAAGTTTGGAGACAATATTGGTACTAATGGATTCATTAGGTTTTCTAGTTTCATATGATGCCAGTATCTTCACTCTAGCTTTAAAACTGAACCCGCTACAACCTAAAAATCACAAGTTGCATTAAAGAAATTAGTGGCGTTAAAACTAATTTGCGTTAACGCGCTACTATCATGTTAACTTTGACAGCCCTTATATTTAGAGATGCTTTTGCAACAGTGCCGTGAAAAACAACTTGTTTTTTAAATAACCAACCTAAGGCCTCCGTCAAAGTTATCATAGTGATGGGTCACACAGATGGACAGATCTCTTTTGCTGCTTTCTAAATTTCCAGTTTGCCTATTTTCATTAATTAACCATGTTTACAGCGTCGCGCTCCAGTCGTCCGGCCTGGGATTTCTACAACCCCTTAATCATCTCCATGAATTGCTCATTTTCTGTCACAGAGTTAAAGACAAAGAGAGAGAGAAGATAAAGAGGCAGAAATGGTTCAGTAAATCTCTATAACATAGCCTAATAATCAGGCTGAATTACCATTTTGGTTTCACTTTATTCATTCAGATTTGAATCGCTGAACAAATCGGAGATGTGGGCCGGCATTCAGAGGTCTGGGACCGAGATACCTATAACATCCATTCCAGTTGAACTTGACCAGCCAGCCGTAGCCTTATTGTTTGTGTAGGAAAGTAACAGACTGTGTTGCTGTGTCTATAATACACTGTATAATCAGTTCTGACTGAGAGGTGTTCATTTTGCTAACAGATGAGCTCAAAAACAAAGTGGGAACTTTTTTACAGCTGCGTCCTATATACTGTACATATCTTCTGGTGTTAGCTTACTGTATGATTGGGGATTAATATCATTGTGGATGCTATCATGTTTTCTAGAAAATAAAACTTAAAAACTAATAAAACTGCCGCTCAGTGAGACCAGAACATCCCACCGACGGCAGCACAAAATGGCCACAGAATCCCGATTCATCGAGTTCAGTAATTATGACATATGGGTAACATTTGAAAGTCAAAGGAACGCATGAATTTCGGGAATTTGAAGGGATTAGTCATATTAATTCCATAAAATGGGTCACCCAGATGTTGGGGAGTATGTGTATCAGAAACTGGCAACCTCGTGTTTACTGAAAACAGCCGCCGGTTAGCGCAGCGATAATCTCGTCAAGCCAGACGAGGATGAAGCTCATTCAAAGAGCTGCTCGGGAATTACGGTATCAGATGAAAATGTGATTAGATTGCTTCATCTGTGTGTCCGAGGGAGGTGCACGCATGCACACACAACGTCACTCATTACATCTAGATTCACCTTTACAAAGCTTCTGCAACTTATGGATGGCACATAATACAAAGTAATACCCTTGTTATTAATGTTGGATTCCAGATTATAATGTCAATCCTATTTATCCTACACGCTTTGTCAGAGGTGAGTTATTTAATATCTCAGAATTAAAGGTTCACTATTCTTAATTCAAAGCAGAGGGATTGCCTCCACACGGCTCTCAACATGACTGACGGCTGAGCCGGCTAACGGCACGATCGGTGCAAACAACGGCAGCAGTGATGACAGAGCTAACAGTGTTTACGTGGGGGGGCTACCGGAGGGTGGGTGCTACACATCCGCGACAACGCCTAGGGTCCGGACGGTGGTAGCCACAGTATGAGCTCAGTGCGAAGAGGCGGCTATTAGCTGCTCACATGCACTACCATGCATGCACGTCCAGCCCGGCTACGTAAATAAAGCACAGAGAAGCTAGAATTACAACACATACAGAGGGAGAGTAACTTCAACGACATTACTTTAGCAATATGTAATACTGGAAGCTAATGGATAATGAAGTCCAAATTCAAATTGGTGGCCCATCAGCTCCTCCGGTGTGACTGACAGCAGTTAGCGTGTGTTGGCATCACGACTTTAGCCAATGGCCAGCAGCAGTAGTCGGAATCACTTCACCGCCTGTGTCTTAAAAACACTCACTACCTTGATAACCCAGCTGCACACGGACCACAGAGAGATGGGTAAAATCTAATGTCATGTTGAAGCAGTTTATTTGCTTGCTTCCATGGCTGCAGAAGAAGGCTGTGATTGCATGCCGATTTGTTTCGTATGTGGCAACTGGGTGTGGAAACGGGCAGCGGGCGCAATCACACCGGCCAAAACAAAAACAGACGTTCTGTTCAAAAGGAGAACAAACCGGCTGAAGCGTTGTTGTCGGAGAAGCCAACAACACTTCAGCAATTCAGCATGTTTTCCTTAATCTACAATGACACATCATGGTCGTTTTATGATTTAATACAGTAAATATATTACGTATTGGTCCTTTAATGGTCTGAATATCAAATTGAGAACCTTTAAAAATATTAGAAAACATTTTTTTATTTTTTTATTTGTTTCTTCTAATTTGTAAAATTCTGTCATCTCAGTAATCTACACTCACCAACCAGTTTAGTTCATTCCAAGACACTTGTGGCTGTTATGCCCATGTAAGTAAGTGTATTTTACTTTTATGATGATTTATGATTAATTAGATTAACTAGATTAATTACTGTATTGTGCTTTCTATGTGGATTTAATGGTGATCTTTTGCTGGTGCTACACGGTTTCCTCCTGACCTGAAGCACAATGTGGGGTAACTTCTTGGACATCTAGTCTATACTCATCTCATTTTCACAAAAAAACATTGGTCTTGATTTGAAATCAAATTTGCTTCCGGTAAAAAATTCAAAGGCAATACGCTGCCTTCAACCTTTATTGGGAGTGTGTTTAGCTCGCTGCATGGATGTGCATCTACACGTATATAGTGATGGCACAAGAGTAGTTGTGTAATATGTATTCAAATTTTAAAATAAGGAAGCAATGAAGACCTGGGCAGAAGAGAGGAAAAAGAGATCCATGTGACGTGATGCGTGTGTGTGTGCGTGCGTGTGTGTGTGCGTGTATGAATGCTTCTGTGCCTCCTGCTCAGCCTGTCCAGCTTTACTTTGGCAGCTGCCCTGAAGGCCAAATATCCTCAAGGACTAATGTCCCCTCTGCCATCCAAAACAAGCAGCCTGTGATTCACAGATGTCAGCTAACCCTGAACTTTCTAAGTATAGCTACTACCACCACTATACGCCACCGTGACACCATTTATACAGGGCTCCACCCCCTTTAAACCCCCCCCCCCCACACACACACACACACGTAGAAGATAAGGTATTATCTTATCTCACAATTAATATTGAACCAAAACCATGCATTATAAATACACACACAGGCAGGTGTACAAATAAACAGGGTTCGACCATCAAGAGAAAAGATTAACAGTAATTTTGTGTGCAGAATCTTTTCAAACTCGATCTTTACGGGCCGGATTGCTGCTGGTAGATCTCTACGGGCCGGATTGCTGCTGGTCTCTGGAGTAATAAAGCAACAGAGAATAGGTGGAGGGAGGAGAGAGAGTGATATTTGGCTCTTCTTGGGTAAAAAAATAAATGAATAACCGTGATAGTAGGTCTTCAAAGGGCACTGGCCAAAAGTTTAGGGAACACAGTGTCCACTCTGTCCTCTGTTTGCCCCCGGACTCAGGGAGGTGGTACATGTGTGTTTTTGTGTGTGCAGCCTTTGTGTAAACTGTGCGTGAGTACGCAGTAGCTACATGTGTATTTATATTCACAGTGTGCTGGCAAGAGACAGATGATGCAAGCTCTTTGTAGAGTTTCCAAACAGCAGCCATCATTTTCTCTACCTGTTGTAAGCCCTGGATTTATTGCATCACTTAGCAGCCTTAATAGCCTAATAAGTCACAAAAAAAAGTCAATTTACCAGCAAGTATCAGCGAGTACAGTCTGTGTGGAGCCTCTGCATAACTATAGTGTCCTCACAATAGGTTAAACAGTGGCTCCTGACCATTCCCATGCTAATAATGTATAAGATGTACACGTTACTGTAAAGGGCTTCGGATGAATGCAACACAAGCTGGCAGCTGTTGTGTGATGTTATTTGCAATAACTGAAAGTGATTAGTCTTGTTGAGCTTTGTAATATCTTTGTGCTGAGGTGTAAGATGGCGGGTAGAATCTCTCCCAGACAAGATCTTCTGTCTCCATCATGTGGACAGAGGAGGAAACTACAGGGCAGCTATAAGAGCTTCAGGCTATCTGTCTTCTGTTCTCTCTCTCTTAAAAGAAAATCTATATTCATTTCATTAATAAGAATAAAAAAAACTTGTTGCACAAGAAAGCTGAAGACTTAATGTCAAGAAAGCATCACTAAATCCATTCTGTCATTATAGTAGTGATAAAACATTCATCAACAGATGCCATTGTGTGGGATGCAATGATTACTTTAGTTATCCATTTAATCTATTTAATAATAATAGCGTTGGTGGTGGTAAAGGTAGGATTCATGTACATTTTTAATTTAATTATCATTATTATTTTATCATTGTTATCACCATATTTATTTATTATTTTTCCTTATTTATTTTTTAATTATTACACACACCAATATCAAATCAACACACGACAACTAAAAAGATCCTTGTTCTCTCATTCCCTGATGGTTTTCTGTATGTATTTCTAATTTAGTATGTAATTTCTGTTTGTTAACTGGCCTGTATTCATTGTCTTCCTCTTGTTGTTCGGTTAGTGTTTTGGCTTTTGTCTTGCAATATAAAAAAATAATAATAACAATCTATTTAATAATTGCTTATTTGAGAAAATGGGAAAATTAAGAGGTACTCAGAGCCCAAAGTGACATCTTAAAAATGCTTTGTCCCCCTCGCCCAACAGTCCAAAATGAAATAAAACAGGGAAATGAAACAGAAAAAAAGGAAGCAAATCCTCACACATCTGAGAAGCTGAAACCAGTGAACGTGTTTTGATTTTTTGCTTGATAACTAACGCTCAAAATTAAAATTTCCTCCGATCAACTAATTGGTTAATCAATTAATTTCATCATGGATGTGTTTTTAAAGGGGACATATCAGCTCATTTTCAGGTTTATGCTTGTATTTTGGGTTTCTACTTGTTTAAATGCTTTAATGTTCAAAAAACACATTATTTTCCTCATACTGTGTCTGAATATACCTGTATTCACCCTCTGTCTGAAACGCTCCGTTTTAGTGCATTTCAACGGAATGGCAACGGAATTGCGTTGCTAGGAAACAGCTTGGGTCCATGTTTACTTCCTGTCAGCTGATGTTATTAACATACACTGCAACAGGAAGTAAACTGGGACACATTTAGTATGTTTACGTTTATAACAAATGGTCTAAATATTGTAGATTTGTGACATCACAAATGGACAGAAATCCATCCTTTGATACTTTCACAGTATTCATATATCACTTAAACCTGCTTCAGAATATAAAAGACATGAAAATCTCACTTTTTACAATATGGGACCTTTAAAGGCCTTACGGTGTGTAATGGTCCAATCACGGATTATTAGTCTTTATTAAAACAAATGACCATGCACAAACAACAATAATAATTATCATTAGGATTTATGCCAGATTTAGCTATTAACCAATTTCCATCTGCAGTCACTGGGCAGGTACACAAAAAAAACAGACACTAAAAACATTCATTTACATGCAACACCATTACATAGTCTCTATCATACTAACATTTATACAGACAACTCTATAAGCACATAAGTACAAACTGTACTTAATTGACACCTGTCTGAACCTCCTATTAATTTAGTTGCTCATTATTTCCGTAGACCTATGGTTAATAAAAAGCAGATGCAAGATTAAATGTACAATCCACGAGAGTGAATGATGAAAGATGCTTCTGGATTTGTGTACTTGTATGAAAGTTGTGAAAGATTTATTTTATATATTTGGTATATCGGCACAATGAGAGTACTCACCATCCATAAGAGGGTTCCGGTGGCCATCTCTGCATATTGCTCTATAGTGGACAGGACACTGAAGATTAGACACACCAGGACCATGATGAAGCTGTAGGGAGAGAAAACAGTCAGTTATCACCAGATATCACTCACTGCTCCAGAAATAACACCAGAAGTACCGCCATACAGTTGTATGCCTACACCAACCAGTCAAGTTGCGGTTTACATTCATGTCTGTCCGAAATGTCATTACTTCATCACTTTATTCTATTAAACATTTGTGTGAAATTGTGATAATTACCATATGAATTCTTGAGTTATGGCTAAAAACATGTCTTGTGAGGTCAGAGTGACCTTTGACCTTTGACCACCAATCATAATATCTAGAATATTTGCAACAAAATAAAAGAAACAAGCTGTTTACTAGCCACAGAAATGTCAAGGTGCTCAGCTTTTCTTTTTGTCGTCAATCTGCATGTATTAACAGCTGTCGGGATGTTTCCACGCCTCCAAGCAACAGTGAAACATCCCGACGAGACCGTCAATCTGTCGGTGTATATACGTAATCTATAAATATAGCAGCACACCTAAATGAAGGTAGAGGAAGCAGAGGTGGATAGAGGGATTAAAGTGAGAGTGAAGGCAGAGAGGAAAGGCGAGGGAGAGGAGGGTTGGGCTGCAACTAACTTTTCATTATCATTTCATCTGCAGATTATTTCTTGATTTATCTTTTTTTAATAACATGTCAGGAAAAAACGTGGAAAATGCCCCTTATATCCTCCCAGAGCCCAGGGTGATACATTAAATTAGCTTTTTTCATCTGATCAACTGTCCAGTTTTCTATCATAGATGTAAAGAAAAGGAGCAAACCCCTTAAATTACTCGTTTAGGAACTTTTAACTAAGTTAGGTCTTTTAAAGATACAGTGCGTAGGATTTGGCAGCATCTAGTGGTCTGGTTGCAGATTGCAACCTACTGAGTACCCCTCCGCTCACTCCTCCCTTTCCAAGACTACGATAACGTGAGCCGCCGAGTGCAAAACCGTGGTTACAACACTACTTTAGGAGCAACGGAAGTCAGACGGCGGCTGGCGGTAGCACGGTTTTGCACTCTGCGGCTCACGTTACCTCAGTTTCACAACCGTGTCGAAGAACTACGGTGGCCTTCAGGTAACGCAACAACGAGAAAGGCTCTCTCTAGAGCCAGAGTTTGGTTTGTCCGTTCTGGACTCCGTGAAGAGGACCCGCTCCCTATGTAGATATGAAGGGCTCATTCTAAGCTAACGAAAACACGATTCTGTTGTTTGTCTGTTGTTTCAGGTGGTTATATACACTAATGAAAACATAGTTATGAATATTATATTCCATCTGCTAATAGATAAATGCCACACACTGTTACTTTAATGAGTAACAATAACTTTTTCCAACTTAGTTCAGATCCACTGCGCTGTTCATTTAATCATTCATTCTAAACTTTTAAAGAGGCTCATCATGAGGAGCTTTATCTTGGTCTCTCTTGACCTACAGGATTAAGAGCCGAGTTTGTTGTATGCATTTTCACCATCTCATTAATAATCCTTAAAACACATCTTTTAAGAGCTTTTACATGACATACTACAGTACAGTATGTGAGTGTTTGCATGCACCATCATGTTCAAGCTCATTTTTAAAAAACACAGCGATGCATGCATTATGATGCTGTCTAGTACAAGCTGGATTACATGCCATATGTTGGAAGGGGTTATGTAAGTGTCTGTTGTTTATCATGAAGCATGTAACATACAAAATAATGCGGAAACGTATATATGACCACGCAAAAGAAAGACTTGCAAATGTTGCATTCACTGAGGCCACCGTCCAGTAGATGTGATTTTTAAAGTGAGTATGCCCAAAAGAGAAACATATTACTTAACCAGACATCCATGTGAGTCACACCTGTATACACTGGACACCCATATGACCCAGTTTGTTTAAAGAAAGAGGTCAAATGTGTGCTTAACTTAAAAGATCAAGCTCATTTCTGGTCTCTCGGGTGGTAGAATGAGCATAAGACAAAGAGGGGTGAAGGAGGGCAAGACTCCTAAAGGAGGATTCCCCCTTACACTCAGACTACTGTATGACACATTGGCCAGATGGGACAGTGAGGATTACCGCTCACCACCAAACACATACAAACACATGTCTCTTCCCCCTTCACTTGGATTCTATTTAAAACTCAAATGCAAGCAAAATGCATTGGATCATAATGTTCTGAGCTGAGGTGAAATCATCCTCTCTGATTTAGCAGAGTGTCGTGAACAAAGAGACTCGACCCAGGGTGGCAACGAGGATGCTATTTTGGTTTGGTCTTGTCTTTGCTCCACAAAAAGAGGACAGTATTTTCCAGTGATGTACAGTGAGATTTCATGGCTGGACGCTCCTTTGGTGTAGGGTCCTCGACATATGGGACTAAGAGATTTGAGATTTGCATGACGACTAGACTTAAAGCCAATCCATCCCTCTGTAGGGCGTACATTTCCACTAAAAGCAAATGATTCAACATCCAGGACGTGTAAAGTCAAATAGGAACGGAATGAGTCACGCAAATGAGGAATGAGCCAGTTGTATTAAAGCAAAGTCATAAACAGAAGGCAGTAAAAGAAGCCTTATTGCTCAATTTAAAGTTTAGATTTCATGAAATAAAGGTTAAGTATGAAATCAAGAGATAAAGGACAGTTCTGGTTACAAAAATACCAGTATCGGGTATCGGGTCCGATACTGTGCTCATGTACTTGTACTCGTAAAACGGCTCCGATACAACGGCACTAATACCACTTTATGGCAGCGTGACATTAACCTCTCGTCACCATCTTTCAGGTCCTATCACACGCGCTCACGCTCCACCTCCCCGACGGTGTGGGCGAGATGGGCCAGTGGGGCGCCCGACCCCGCGCCGACCCTCACTTTCATTGCGCCACGGGGTTTTGCTTGCACCCTCTGACTCGCGCGTGCGTTAGACTCCTTGTCCGTGTTTCAAGACGGGTCGGATGGGTTGCAGACATCGCCACAGACCCCATGCGCCTTTTACGTGGGACGAGCCTGGGGCACAACGCGGCTGGGGCGCACTGAGGACAGTCCGCTCTGGTCGACAGTTGCACCGGGAGCCCGTCCCTCCCCAGCGGGGAGAGAGGGCGCAGGGAGAACTTTGGCCACGACCCCGGGAAGCACCTTCGCCCCGAGCCTTTCCAAGCCGACCTAGAGCCGGTTGCGGCACACCGCCTCGTATGCGAGACTCACCAGCCTGCCGTGTGTCGCTCACACCCTCCAGCTGGCTGTTAACGAGGGTCTTTTGGCACAGAGAAGTACTCGTATCGGTACTCGGTATCGGCGAGTACCCAAATGTAAGTACTTGTACTCGTTCTAAAAAAAAGTGGTATCGGTGCATCCCTATATAATATAGATACTCTTAGCAGATAAGATGTGTGTAGAGCACACATACAGGTCAAGTCACAAAAGGAGAATCTCATTTGAAAACCTTTACAGCTGTCACATGCATTTTTCTATAACAATAATAATAATAATAATAACGCCCGATATACACTAATCTGATCTGATGTGAGCAGCGACTCGCTGATGGGAAGAACAATTTGTGTTCTACGTTGCTGCCAGGCAGCGGCATTATCAGCCAGGGCAGGTGAAGACGAGGGCAGATAAAATCAACTCTTCCTATTTATTGAAATGAGATCATCTTCTTAGGATGAGCATAAATACGATGTCAGAGTCATGTAGGTCACTGACAAGGTCATGTAATCTGTGTGTTTTCCTCCAGCACACGGGACTATGGCATTTGTCCTGTTTTGGAAGGACAACGGTGCGCATAATGCAATATCCATGAGACTCCACATGCTGTACCAGCAGAGGGATGAATGTTGTTATTCATGAGCTTTTTAGAGCTAAAAAAAAAAAATAATAATAATAATAGGGTTGCTTTGATTCAATTTCAGTGACATTTCTCAGATGTATCACACCTCTGCTGTCCTATGCTGTCCACATTTTCACTCACTCTCCATGAATATTAAAAACACTACAGGAAACTAGATCAAATGTATTACAGGAAACCATGAAAAGAAAGTTGTACAGTAGATTGTATTGTAGACTGTAGTAATCACTGATTGGATATGATTATCTTGTTTTTCCTACGTACAGTGAGTAGTATTTTAGGTTTAGAGTTTACTAATAACAAACCGGCCTGAAACATTATGCGCCGTTCTAATAAAGTTATGAGGTTGGAGCATATACATGCAAATTAAATCTTGCATTATTAAAGTTGGCATGGCTTCAAGCTTACCATCAATTTCTCTTGACACATAAAAAGTTCAAGTGCAATGTTTGAAGGCTGTGTGCATTTAGTCTGGTGGATTTAGACGGAGCATTCCCCTAATGTCATATCCTAAAGCTTTCAGCATTGACACCGCGGGGAGGTGTTTGCTGCGGACAGGACTGGGTCACTCACAACCATTAGCTAACCTTATTTAGCCAGGCCAAAACCCCTGGGATCTGATTAAAACAAAACAGCTGGGGCTTTAGCGAGTATTATTGACTGCAGATCCGTCCAACTTCACTAAAACAAGTACGGCGTAGAGACACACCAAACCCTCCACTCAATCAGCTGTGAAACTGAGGCAATATAAGCTTAGGGAACATCAACTCAATACAGACAGCAGGGACAATGCAATCTCAAAAGTGTGGGTGACAAGAATGGGAAATGTTCTCACTACCAGATTAGTGCATCTACATTAATATATGTATGCAAACACACACAGTTAGCCAACCAACAATAGCACTACCATGCTAATTCTTTTTAGCTTTTGGGCCAATACAGATGGTGCCATGTGCCAAAGGTTGGGTGAGCATTCCCTCTGTATACAAATCCAATCCAAATGTTAAATGATGTCTTAATTTTAACCTTAATCTCATTCAACTCAGCAGTGGATATCAGGTTGTGCAATTATAATCTGCTGAACTGTCTGACAGGTAACACCGTTCTCTATCCCTACCTTAAACTACAGTACTTCAGACCCACTTCTAAACATTCTCAATAGGTTTGATACCTTTATCCATGCAGAGAGTAGATAGCCAGCTCATTCAAGCACCGTATCCACATAGCAACCTGTCAATCACAAGGTAGCCCCGCCCTAAAGCATCCCCTGCTTTATGGTCTATCTGACTCTGAATGGGACCATAATTTACTAAATGAATATCATGCTGTATTGAAGAAGACTTGAAACTAGTGATTGAGACCATAAACTCATTTTTACAATGTTTACTGAGGTAATAAATGAAGTGAGAAGTAGGCTCATTATCTCATAGACTTCTATACAATCAGACTTCTTTTAGCAACCAGAGGAGTCGCCCCCTGCTGGCTGGTAGAAAGAATGCATGTTTAAGGCACTTCAGCATTGGCTTCACTTTTCAGACCCGGAGGTTACCCACTAGAGCTGGCAGACGTAACTCTTATAATGTTTACATATTTGTTTTGGGGATAAACATCTCTGTATTCTGAGACTGCTCCTTGGACATGAAAAAATAGCATGTGGCTTAAACAAGCACAAACTTCAAGCCAACAGCATGCATATTGCCCTGATGGTCATCACTGCATGGTCAGAGACAGAGCAGCCCTCCACAACCCTCTTTACTGACCCCCCCGCCTCCCCATCCCATCCATGGAAGAGCTTAGGATGGATTACACCACATCAGCAACCAGTCACAAACATGGATATTCCATCCTGGCTTAGCTATCATCTTGTCCACCAAATACTAATGAAAAGAGAAATAGTTAGGAGGGGTATCACACAATGGAAGCAGCTTCATTCATAACCAGTAAATTCCCCAACTGTGTGACAGATTCAGCAACACAGCGGGTTAATACCTTCAGCTTCTCAGTTAAATTCAGTTGTACAGTTGCACACCAAGATACCGTTACAATAAGCCAAACAACGTAATACGTTTAAATATCTGTACCAACAGCTAAACAGCACTAAGGAAGGCCAAGTAGGTTAGAAGTAATGCTAAGGTTGCATGATCTACTGGCTTGAGGGTCGGGTGGATCAAGTTTAAACATTACATGCTGATGGGTTATTGGAAATGGTTAAAGAAGAGTACAATCATATATTCTATTTTAGAGTAAATAACATCTGGACATGTTCGACTTGTTAGAGCTTTAAACATACAGCATGTAACATTTAGGGCGATCTATTGGCAGAAATGGAATATAATATGAATAAGTATGTTTTTTTTAGTGTATAATCATTTGAGAAAACTGTTTATATCTACATACGGAGCGGCTCCTCTTCGTGGGAACCGGCCGCCATGTTTCTACATTAGTCCAGAACGGACAAACCAAACACTGGCTCTAGATAGGGCCATTCATGTTTTCACATTTTCGCGTCAGCCACCGTAGTTTCAGCAGGTTGCAATCTGCAACCTCACCGCTAGATGGCGCCAAATACTATACCCTGCACCTTTAAGCTTTATGTATATATTAAATGCTTAAGTTGTTAAGATGTGTTGGCAAAGGCATACAAATGAATATTCACCGGTTGAAAACAAGTCCATGCTTTACATGTTTTTGTTTATTAGCAAAAAATAATATTCACGATTTATACTTTTTAACAGGTTGACAACCGATGAGTATGTGCAGGTTTGGGTGGCATTAAAGCTAATGTGAACAACTATTCCTTTAACTCGAGGTTTGAATTCAACATCTAGAGCCTAAATTGTATACTGTGCTGCTGCTGTTTATCTTATAATACAATTCTATAGAATACAATTCTACTTTGAATGCAATGGATCCGGTCAGCACACTGATAGAAATCAATCATATATTTTTTTTGTTTGATGGATGTGACCTCTACAGTTCACTTCATTCAGTCAGTAATCTCTTGTAAGCAGATATCCAACAAGAGGTTTCCTTTCTGCCCTTTCCACGTAGATGGAGGGGATTCACTTTAGCCATTTCAATAATCTGTCCAGATATAAAAACAAACAGAACCAAGTATTCCAGACAACATCTGGCCAGCTGCATTTTCACGAGGATAAGCAGGTGCAATTCTTCCTCCACTGCAAACTGGTCGTGGTATAATGATGTTACAGTAGAAATTATCTTTATGAGATAATTGTCTGCAACCACTGCAAATGAAAACATTATGCATCTACTGTTTTAGCTAAAAACACTTACACTTTTACTTCTGCATCGTAACACGCTGTGATAAACTAAGACTGTAATCTGCTCACAGTGTGAGTGAGAAGTGCATTTAGGAATCATGAGGACATACGTGTTCGTTCCCTTTGGTTATGTAAAAGACTCAGAGGGAGTGGCCCAAACATGAGGGGGATCATCGCCCCAGGTTGAATGGGTGCTGCTGATTCTGCATGCCGTTGCATAAGACTCTTTTCAGACACTCTTATCATACAGTATGCTGTCCCGAGTCCAAGGGATTTCACTCTGAATAACTCTGTCGTCATTAGCGTGGCATGTGCGTTTATGTATGTGTTTCTGTCTGTTGGACAAACGTGACATTTCATTTATCTATCTAACTATCTAACTGTAAAGCGAGGAATGTCTGTCTGTCTGTCCTTCCCTCTGTGTTTCATTCACATATCTCTACAGCCGCTCATCTGATCTACTTGGCAGGGGTATTTCTGTGGGCACAAGGGAGTGCAGTGTTGAATGTGGTGCTATAAGTAAGCTCTATAAGTGCTGTAAGCAAAATTCAAAACAACATTTTCTCCCCTGGATTTTGTGGGTCCAGACGAATCGATCTATAGAAGCCACACCCTTTTGCGTGTAGAATGATTTTTTTGCCATTTCAAATTTTGTCCAAACTTGATTTTGTTGCTACTACTCATACAAATTTTGAGCAATTGTCACCAAATTTGGTACAGAACATCTCTGAACCAAGCCAGAAGAGGTTACGTTTTTGGACTGTTGATGTTCCATACAGTTTTGCTACAGCTGGCGCTCAAAGTTAATCCCGTTGCGGACGGGCACTGTACTAGTTATATATTAATTCTGTTTGTATTAATAATTCATTGTTGTCCAACATCAAGAGGAGAGACGACGACGAGACAACTGAAATTACTTAATTTCCATTAAATCATCATCATAGCTTATGCTATAAATTCTTCATTAAATAATAATGGTGATTTTTGTAAAATAGGAAAAATAAAACAATAAAAGGCTAAATATTTGACCTCTACCAAACAACTGAAGTTCTCTCACTGTGCCAAAGTTAATTTCATTTGTTTGGGATGCAAATTAGTTTTTCAAATGAGTATTGCACAAAAACAAATCCATCAGCTGTTCCAGAAAAGGCTCACTTAAAGGATGTATGTACATTAATACACACACACTCAATGCACACGTGTATATTGTGCATTCATTTGTGTCAAACGTCTCCCCGTAGCTCTGTTACGCCACCTGTTGATTGGACAGATGTTCTGAAACAGCCAGATGGAGTGTTGATTGAGTGTATTTTCAGATATATAAGCACGATAAAGGCGGTGATGAATTGAGCAGCTGCCTGTGTGTGTTGTTTGTCGGCGTGTGTGTAACCCTAATGTAGAGCATGCCTATTAGAGCTATCATGAACGCTGCATATGGCCCTTCTCCTCTGCCAATCTCTAAAGAGGCCAGGAGAATAGATGGCCACCAGCGATAGCCATCGACAAGTAAGAGTTACTTAAAGGAGTGTCAGCGGGGATCAGTCAGAGAGGTTTAATATTAAATGAAGCACCGGTTCATGTTCCTCTGTGAGGGAGGGGGGACATTAGAGCCCCAATTACTGCTGGGACGGATTATCAGCAATGCAGGGCACACAAAACCCCACGTACACACAAAACCCCACAGACACACAGCAGGACAACGGAGCATCTCCACGGTGTTTCCACTCATCTCTGACTGACAAAGGTAATATCATAATGAGACGGACTACTTCTCTTCAACACAATTTCACATAGACAGAGCTGAAAAGTGGAAGATGTACCTGCCATTTTTAATAACTACACATTAGGCCTATGTTTAAATGATTAGGTCATTTGAAGGCACCGTGGAGGAGGAGGATACAAGTGTTTGGATAACACCCGCAATGGATCACAGTCAAACGTGTGCTCATGCAAAATGTAAACATACTACTCAGGTGTAGAGGCTACTGTGTTATTTACATGCCAGAATGGTCATTTGACCTAATGCGTCCTTTGGCCCTCAGTAAACACTTTGTTTAACTGCACTATGCTGTGGTTTACATGTCCTGGGCTCCGGTCTACTGAGACACAACATATACGTACATATGGCGGGTACCTTTCAGACAATTAATGACCCAGTTCAAGATGCATGTGTAACTATAGCAACAGCAACTAATCCTCAAAGTGAGTTGGTAACAGACAGATCAGGATACTGTATTAGCATGCTTTTACTGTACAAAAACGACACATAACTATGAGGAAAATGGATTAGAAAGATACAGTCTGCTGTGGCTGGAGGGGAGTAAAATAATAATAATATTACAGAACTTTACTGTCGTTACACACAAATGAAAAACAATCTGTTTATTTGACTCAATGTGTGATTCAGCACGAGTTCAGTAGATGCCTTTCAATTGAACTTCTATTATTATCATTCATATTTTCATCTAATCTGGTCTAAATCCATGGGCTCAGGGCTTACTATGACGTCTGGGACTAAATTGTTTGATACTTCAGAGATCACAGAAGATCCTTTAGTCACATGTTAGGGGGGGTATTCTTAGCCATGAGCAAAAAGGTAAGCTAACAGAGCACTTGTCACCACACAGGGAACTGTTTCCCCCTCATTAATTACAATTATATATAACAATCATTATATTATCCATGGCAAACACTCACTTCTTGAATTTAGAAAATTATTCTGATAAAATGAATATGATAATGTGCGAAACATATTTGAATGAAAGACATTCATAATTTAAAAATAATAACTTTTGCTTGTCAATATATTAATTAGATATTACACACTCGCTGGCCATTGATACCTATGTGGGATACAATTTATTTAAAGTTTTACCATGAATTTTTTTATATTATTTCCACACTACTTATTTAATTTATTTACAAAACATCTTCGATTTATTTTCCAGAATATTTGAATGAAATATGGGGTCAAAATTAGATCGTTTCTACAGTACAGTTTATTCTGTATGTGTGACATTAAAACATATTCCACAATCCAAATTCTGCAGCATGGGCTTTTACGGTCTATAACACGCCAACTTTATCACAGTCCGAGCATTGTAATGCCAGGTAAGGAGCGGAGAGAGTTCCTACATGTAAGTGGCACTTAACAAAACGATTAAAGTCAGCAGTGTTTTTAACTGTATAGGTCAGTGTGCTCTCCTGACAGCTCGGGTTAGCAGCATCAAGGAGGAAGCTCCATGTATCATGCATGAGGTAGTGAACTGTAAGGAAGAGCAAAATAGACCCAGCTCATAAGTGCCAGAAGGTGTGGTTGACCAGATCACACTGACCTGCTTCTTAAAACAACCGCAGACAGCCGGCAGGCCACAGAAAACCTCTCCTTTTGTCACTGGAGAACCAGAACCTGATACTGGAGGGAGCAGCACTAGATGTAATTAACGAGAGGGGGGCTGGAGCTAATGAAGAGACGCCACACAGACCTGTGGCCGAAGTCAAACCTCACTGTTTACTGAACAGCTTTTAGCGCAGCTATTACACGTTGAGTAATAAAGCCTTATGATTGTTGAGATGGTTTAGTTTCCAGATGCTGGCCAGATACATCTCTTTTAAGTGATAAACACTTTGCATTGTGTGCAGGGAGATTGTTTTCCGTGAGTGTTCTTAATAATGTTTATTCACTATAATACAGCCTAACACATGCTTGTCAACCTCTATGGATCTGTACTCATTCAGCACTGCTGCCAAACTTGACCTGCAGTCTGTGCTGAAATCAGAATACACAGAAACCAGACAGGTACTCACACGAGGAAGTGGTAGAGGAAGCATTTCACTCCAGCAGGTCTCTCTAGGAAGTTGTAAATATCGCCCTGCATGCTAGTCTTCATGTAAGGGCTATGGAAATCCTTTTGATGATGACGCATCCAGCTCGAACGAGGGAGAGGCAGAGGCGGAAGGACAGAGGTGATGGGCTGGTCGTGTGTGGTCTGCAGCCCCGGGTCCATTGTGTCCGCTGGCGCACAGCAGGGGATGCCTGATCCATTCTTCACCCCTGCGGGGTCCAGTTCCATTGAAACAGGATAGTAATGGCTTTGGTCAGGTGCAGGAGCCCGCAGGGAAGAACCAGTAGTGGTAGAGCCGATGGAGGTCATGGGGTCATCCGTGTCCTGGTCCAGGCTGTGGCTGAGGCTCGTGCTGGCATATCCATTGGGTCTGCAACTTATGAAGGAGCTCCCCATCCTGCTGCCATAGTGGCGTTGCACGTGGCACGTCGAGTGAAAGGAGTGTGCACGTCTATCCCCCATAGTCCAGCTCACAGATATAGGGCCGAGGAGGACTTCAAAGTCCTGGGAGAGTCCTGGAGGTCGCGACCAAGCTTCAGGCAGAAGGGCAGAGTCCAGCAGGATGAGACACCTAGCTAGGCATGGCTAGCTACCCGCTGCAGACAGGAGCTCTCTCTGCTGCACTGCATGTGTGTCCATACCTGCAGGAGAAGAAGTGACATGAGTCATGGAGATAGGATGACTGAAAGTAAGCCTTGCCCCTCAGGGACTCGTTAACTTAGCATCCGTCATGAGAAATACAAGACATGGACACTAAGTTTCTAATCACCAACAACAACAACAACAACAAGTGATAATGTTTTACCTGGGTCAAACTGCATTTCTTTTTTACAATACAACACACTGTATTTCAAAATTATTCTCAATGTTTTTAATATTCTTGGGAGTAGCAAATATGTGAAAGTTGTCAAAAAGGATCTTGATCTTTATGCATACTTTATGCTTCCATAACATGTCTCCTTTCAGACTAGTGGAAAAAAAACATCCAAAATACACATTCAGGTATTTATTTTTCTACACTTTGTCTATTTGTGTCTGTAGATTTCTCCTAAATTCACCAAAAGTTAGCATTAGATAATGCCTCATTTACATATTTAAACATAAAATTTCAGAAAACTTGTAATAAAAAAAATAATTGTCTTAATTTAAGTAATGAACTGGGGAAGTTTCATGGTTTTTCAGTATTATTAGTTAAAACATTATCCTAATCACCTGTAGTGTCTTGCAAAATTTAAAATCTGTATATCTTTAAAAGGCTGTTTTCTCAAAAATATTTTTTTCTCATACTCTTGAGTCAGAAATCTCCACTTCAGTAACACTTACATCCACCAAAATCTCCAGTTTCATCTATATTCTGAAGGTTTTTACAGAGAGGTTAGTTCATATACCATTCATAACCTGATTTATAGAACATTTTATTCTTATAAACATAGCGAAAATAGATTTTTTTTAATGGCTTTTGACAGAATTTTTGTGATTTATGTAGTGATGAAAAGAGATATCCAAAACTCCCTCTGTAAAAAAAACTCTGACTTTAATATGTCAACAAACGAAACAAGAATTTTGAGCCTGGCTTCATCCAACATTCAGATTTCTGATCTGGAAATTTACGCAAATTAGTGCAAAAAAATAAAACTTTGAAGCTACTATATAAACATGTGCTACAGTAACAGAAGGCATTTAAGCATAGAAGAAAAATATTCTTATATTCTCCAAAACATCATGAGATTAGAATCTGGTAAATACATGTGGATCCTTTCCGGATGTTAGCTTTGAACTGTCATCATACGTGGATCAGAGACGACCCGTTGTGCTTACAGGGCACTGATGCCGATTAGAGCTTTTCATTGTGTAACAGTCCTATTTCTTGCTCTGAGATATAAATGTATAGCGCCATGATGGCTTTTTTATATATATTTATCTTCTTTCACCTACTGGTATGTACACCGATCAACCATAACATCAAGACCACTGACAGGTGAAGTGAATAACATGGATTATTTTGTTAATATGGCACCTGGCAGTGGGGGGGATATATTAGACAGCAAGTGAACATTTTGAACTTTGAACTTTGTGTTGGAAACAGAAAAAATGGGCCAGCGTAAAGATGTGAGCGACTTTGACAAGAGCCAAATAGTGCTGGCTAGACGACCGGGTCAGAGCATCTCCAGACTGCAGCTCTTGTGGGATGTTCCCGGTCTGCAGTGGTCAGGACCTACCAAAAGGTCCAAGGAGGGAAAACCGGTCAGACCCGAGGCTCATTGATGCACGTGGGGAGTGAAGGCTGGCCCGTGTTGTCCGATCCAATAGAAGAGCTACTGGAGCTCAAACTGCTGAAAAAGTTAATGCTGGTTCTGATATAAAGTTGTCAGAACACCGCAGACCGGTCAGGGTGATGCTGTCCTAATGTTATGGCTGATCGGTGTACATAATAGCTAAATGTTTACTCAGCTTTGTTCTCCTTGTTTTTAGCTGTATTTCTATTTCTGTACAAAGAGAGCAACAAAAACCAGACTCAGATTCAGAAACAACAACAAAGCTGATCCTGATTAAAAAAAGAGAATGAAAAGAGAAGGGGATGGCCATCTGTGAGTAAGAAATCACAGGGACATTTCAAATGGTTATACTATTACACCGTGACTTACGACCTGGGAAAACAATACAAGAGTAGCAGGCACATAATATCCCCAGGAACAGAATCATGACGTGAGTTAATGTGGCGGCGACAGGTCAGCACAGCACAAGTCCATTTAGGATGTACTACTGTAAAAACCTGCGTCATCCTTGATGGGTGTCAAGACCTGTCGAGTTTCCCATCTGGGAAGGTAAAAACAAAAGCACAACAAGCACTCTGCTGACATTTAGAGGACATAATCCAGTGTGACCAGACTACAACAAAAATTTTAAGCCACTACTACGGCTCCAATGTGACCTTCACTAACAGTTACACAGAGCATGTCACATCCACAGAGGCTTAAACAACGTGCAAGAGGAGGGAAATTAGACTGATTAAAGCCGTGGATGGTTGCAGCAGAATCATTGTTTTGCAGCTCGTGTCTCTGTTGTCTTCGTTACACTCGCAGTCAGATCAAGGTCAAGCACATTATTTACGGATGCACGATAAATAGTTCAAGTGGATAGTCACTAAAACCACTGAATGTTGATATTATGTCAAAACCTCCACTACTTGGCTTTGAACATAAGCGTAAATTTACGAAAAAAAAGTCATAGTATTATGAGAATAAAGTCATAATATTATAAAGTAATAATTTTACGTGTTATTTTCTTTTTTTCTCATGAAGTTATGATTTTATTCTCGTAATATGACTTTTTTCGTCATTAAGTTATGACTTTATTCTTGTAATATTACAACTTTTTTTCTCGTTAAGTTATTATTTTATTCTGGAAATCTCAGATGTTATTTCCCTCAATGTGGCCCTAATACTCCGTAGTACATTTGCACTTTGGCCCTACCTGCATTAGACTTATATACTTAGACTATAAACTGTGTTACCTTCATCACAATGATCAAATGTTTTGCGACTCCAGACAGATTTGTTTTTTTGTTTTTGCCTAAAATGTCTCTTTTGATAGTAAAGGTCGCTGACCCCTGGTCTAGCCCTTCTCCAAATCAGTAACACATCCTAATTACTGTGTGTAATACGTCTGCAAATGGACCTGAAACTAAGTCTGGACAGCGCGTCAACTTGACAAAAACACTTTCCATGAAGTCAAAGTGAATTCTACTCCTTGCTGACCTATGTGCACTTAATTAGAGTATCAAAAGGTAAGTGGGGGCGGCTCAATATCTTCTCTTGAAAGACACCTAACCAGGTGGGGTGATAGATGGCCGGATGTTGCTGCCTAAAAGGATCGGAAAAAGAAGTCTGATGTGACAAGAGAGGAAGGCTAATTGGAGGCAGCCACCCAGCCGTCCATATCTGTCATCTCAACTATGGATGAGCTGATGACAGGAGGCCACATGCTGCTGTCTCACCTGTTAGATAGAGTTCTTACACAGTCCGGAGACACACAATGAGCTGTCAGACATGCACAGGCTGCTGGGGGACTCTACAGTTACACAGTATTGTGTGACTTTCCATTAAACTGACACGGGGACACAAATAAAATGACAGCATGTGGATTAAAATACAAGAACATTTAACTTCCGCTCCCTAAAAAAAACTCAATCTGCTTAACTAACCTCCTGAAAGCAGTCAAATGAAGGGCAGGTTGTGGTCTGTTTAATGATGCTGCATAACGAAGAACATGTTTTAAGATAAGATAAGATGGACCTTTATTAATCTCTGGAGGGAAATTCAGGTGTCAAAGCAGCATCATCAGCAAACAGATTGAAACACAGGAGAGGTAAAGGTATACAAAAACTATAAAAACAATAAGAGATATAAAAGATACAGAGTGAATGGGTGAACAACGTGTGTACAGTCAATAAATAAATGTAGTATGTGCAATAAATAAATGTAATATGTACATATGTGCAGTCTATAATTAATATTAATATTAATATTATTAACATATAATAATATTAAGTCAATATTTGCATAAATTAATGTTACTGTTTGTAGCTGAGCCCTTTAAAAATGTGGATAAACAAGCAAAACATCTTTTTTAAACTAGCTAAAGTGTCAAATCTTACCTTTGACTGCAGAAATACTTCTCAAGTTGTTGTTGGTGGTAAATAATATGAAATCTCAGAAGAAGCCACAAGTTACAAAGCCACAAAATGTAGTCTTAAAACAACTAAATTAAAGTTTGAACTTGTCTTATAGCGTTCAAAATCACCTAGTAGCATCGAGACCCCAGTGAGAGCTCCAGTCTCTGATCATCATCATCAGCTGCTGCTGCTGCTGCCTGCAGGACTCCACACTACAGGTCCCTTTGAAGCATGATGCGTTCAAGGGTTAGAAGAATAATTGTAATCGCAACATGACTGAACAACAAAGTGGTACCCTGTCAATCTCCTACTACTACCAAGTAGCCAATATCCTAAAGTAGTAAAACAAATGTAAAAAAAAAAAAAAAATTGCAGCAATAATGTAATTTATATTTTTATAATAATAATAATTTATAATATAATAATATAATTATGATGCTAAAATTAGTAAAACATGAATCATTAGGTCCAATTGTTTGTCTTCAAATAAAACACCAACAAAATAATACAATTTTAATCAAATACTGAGTGTAGTTGCACACAGTACCTCTCCGGGAACCATCACCTTAACGTGGTGGAGAGGTTTGTGTGTCCCTATGACCCTGAGGGCTGTGTTGTCTGGAGCCTCGTGCTCCTGGTAGGGTCTCCCATGGCAAATTGGTCTTAGGTGAGGGGCCGGACTAAGAATGGTTCACAAAAAACCCAATGACGACACGAGGCAGAGGAGGAGTTACCCGGCCCGGAGGAAGCCCGGGGCCCACGTCTGGAGCCAGGCCCAGACGGAGGGCCCGTCAACGAGCGTCTGGTGGCCGGGCTTGCCATGGAGCCCGGCCGGGGATACCCCGAAAAAGGAACGTGGCACCCCCCTCCTCTCCATCCTGTGGGCTCACCACCTGCGGGAAGAACCGCTTGGGTCGGGTGCGCTGCCACACGGGTGGCAGTGAAGGCCAGGGACCTCGACGGACTGGACCCGGGCGGCAGAGGCTGGCTCTGGGGACGTGGAACGTCACCTCTCTGTGGGGGAAGGAGCCGGAGCTTGTGCGGGAGGTGGAGCGCTACCAGTTGGATCTGGTAGGGCTTACCTCTACGCACAGCCTCGGTTCTGGAACCGTACTCTTGGATAGGGGTTGGACTCTATTCTTCTCTGGAGTTGCCCATGGTGTGAGGCGCCGGGCGGGTGTGGGGATACTCACAAATCCCCGGCTGAGTGCCGCTACGTTGGAGTTTACCCCGGTGGACGAGAGGGTCGCCTCCCTACGCCTTCGGGTTATGGGGGGGAAAACTCTGACTGTTGTTTGTGCGTATGCACCAAACAGCAGTTCGGAGTATTCGGCCTTCTTGGAGACCCTGAATGGAGTCCTGTATGGGGCTCCAGTAGGGGACTCCATAGTTCTCCTGGGAGACTTCAACGCGCACGTGGGCAACGATGGAGACACCTGGAGTGGCGTGATTGGGAGGAACGGCCTCCCTGATCTAAACCCGAGTGGTCGTTTGTTGTTGGACTTCTGTGCTAGTCATGGATTGTCCATAACGAACACCATGTTCGAACATAAGGATGCTCATAAGTGTACGTGGTACCAGAGCACCCTAGGCCGAAGGTCGATGATTGATTTTGTAATCGTATCATCTGATCTGAGGCCGCATGTTTTGGACACTCGGGTGAAGAGAGGGGCGGAGCTGTCAACTGATCACCATCTGGTGGTGAGTTGGGTCGGAGGGTGGGGGAAGACTCTGGACAGACCTGGTAAGCCCAAACGCGTAGTGAGGGTGAACTGGGAACGTCTGGAGGAGGCCCCTGTCCGAGAGATCTTCAACTCACACCTCCGGCGGAGCTTTTCTGGCATCCCTGTGGAGGTTGGGGGCATTGAACCCGAGTGGACGATGTTCAAAGCTTCCATTGCTGAAGCTGCGGCGGTGAGCTGTGGTTTTAAGGTCTTAGGTGCCTCAAGGGGCGGCAACCCTCGAACACCGTGGTGGACACCGGTGGTCAGGGAAGCCGTCCGACTGAAGAAGGAGGCCTTCCGGGATATGTTATCTCGGAGGTCTCCGGAGGCAGTTGCAGGGTACCGACGGGCCCGAAGAGCAGCAGCCACTGCCGTGACGGAGGCAAAGCAGCGGGTGTGGGAGGAGTTCGGAGCAGCCATGGAGAAGGACTTTCGGTCGGCACCAAAGTGCTTCTGGAAAACCATCCGGCACCTTAGGAGGGGGAAACGGGGAACCATCCAAGCTGTGTACAGTAAGGATGGGACACTGTTGACCTCAACTGAGGAGGTAATCGGGCGGTGGAAGGAGCACTTTGAGGAACTTCTGAATCCGACCAATACGCCCTCTATGGTAGAGGCAGAGCTGGAAGCTGATGGGGGACCATCATCAATTACCCTGGTGGAAGTCACTGAGGTAGTCAAACAACTCCACAGTGGCAAAGCCCCGGGGGTTGATGAGATCCGCCCAGAAATGCTGAAGGCTCTGGGTGGGGAGGGGCTGTCTTGGATGACACGTCTCTTCAACACCGCGTGGAAGTCGGTGACAGTGCCTAAGGAGTGGCAGACCGGGGTGGTGGTTCCCCTTTTCAAAAAGGGGGACCAGAGAGTGTGTGCCAATTACAGGGGTATCACACTGCTCAGCCTCCCTGGTAAAGTCTACTCCAAGGTGCTGGAAAGGAGGGTTCGGCCGATAGTCGAACCTCAGATCGAAGAGGAACAATGCGGATTCCGTCCTGGCCGTGGAACAACGGACCAGCTTTTCACTCTCGCAAGGATCCTGGAGGGGGCCTGGGAGTATGCCCATCCAGTCTACATGTGTTTTGTGGACTTGGAGAAGGCATATGACCGGGTCCCCCGGGAGATACTGTGGGGGGTGCTGCGGGAGTATGGGGTGAGGGGGGCACTTCTCAGGGCCATCCAATCCCTGTACGCCCAAAGCGAGAGCTGTGTTCGGATCCTCGGCAATAAGTCGGACTCGTTTCCGGTGGGGGTTGGCCTCCGCCAGGGCTGCGCTTTGTCACCAATCCTGTTCGTGATATTCATGGACAGGATATCGAGGCGTAGTCGGGTGGAGGAGGGTTTGCAGATCGGTGTGCTGAGGATCTCATCGCTGCTTTTTGCAGATGATGTGGTCCTGTTGGCATCATCGGTCTGCGACCTCCAGCACTCACTGGATCGGTTCGCAGCCGAGTGTGACGCAGTCGGGATGAGAATCAGCACCTCTAAATCTGAGGCCATGGTTCTCAGCAGGAAACCGGTGGTTTGCCTACTCCGGGTAGGGAATGAGTCCTTACCCCAAGTGAAGGAGTTTAAGTATCTCGGGGTCTTGTTCGCGAGTGAGGGGACGATGGAACGTGAGATTGGTCGGAGAATCGGAGCAGCAGGGGCGGTATTGCATTCGCTTTACCGCACCGTTGTGACGAAAAGAGAGCTGAGCCGGAAGGCAAAGCTCTCGATCTACCGTTCAATCTTCGTTCCTACTCTCACCTATGGTCATGAGGGTTGGGTCATGACCGAAAGAACGAGGTCGCGGGTGCAAGCGGCCGAAATGGGTTTCCTCAGGAGGGTGGCTGGCGTCTCCCTTAGAGATAGGGTAAGAAGCTCAGTCATCCGTGAGGGACTCGGAGTAGAGTCCTTGCTCCTTTGCGTCGAAAGGAGCCAGTTGAGGTGGTTCGGGCATCTAGCACGGATGCCTCCTGGGCGCCTCCCTTGGGAGGTGTTCCAGGCACGACCAGCTGGGAGGAGACCACGGGGAAGACCCAGGACTAGATGGAGAGATTATATCTCTACTCTGGCCTGGGAACGCCTCGGGATCCCCCAGTCAGAGCTGGTTAATGTGGCCCGGGAAAGGGAAGTTTGGGGTCCCCTGCTGGAGCTGTTGCCCCCGCGACCCGATCCCGGATAAGCGGTTGAAGATGGATGGATGGTTGCACACAGTAAAACATTAGTAGCACAGGTTGATCTATTTGATTAATTGCAATTACTTATAGGTATTTGAATTTGCAATAATAAGGTCCAATATCAAGCAAGGTGGGTCCTGCATTATTATGTGACCTTGTGTCCCTGTTTTGTAGAGGGACCCTGTGTCAAAATCTAGTCTTATGAGCGTTATCATTTTGTTTTATATTGAGCCCCCTCGTGCATAATCCTAAATAAAGTTGGTCTAGTGTTTAATCAGATTAACATGCAACAGGAGCCTGGAAGTGGCAACTAAATTTATGCCTCCAGGCCCCCTAACAAGTTAATCCGGCCGTGCACTTCAGTAAGTGAAGATTAAACCGGGTCTGTGTAAACTAATGTAACAGCATGAAATAAACATGTTGTTTTCCACTTGAGGAGCAACAAAACGTGCAGTTGTCTTAAAAGTACTAAGGGAGTGAGGGGGGTAAACAACATCAATTAGTTACATGCACATCTGAAACTAGCTATTTTTGTGCACAAAAAATAGGTTCTTTGCAAACTTACCTCAAATGCATGCTCTTCACTTTTTATGCTAGGTCCAGTTAATATAGAATTAATGAAGAATTTAAGAATTCTGTCTTATGAATAAAGAATTTGGATAAAATTAGTAAAACATGAATCATTAGGTCCAATTTTTTGTCTTCAAATAAAACACCAAAAATAATTATACTATTATAATCAAATACTGAGTGTTAGTTGCACACAGTTTGATCAATTTGATTAATTCCAATTACTTATAGGTATTTGAATTTGCAATAAGGTCCAATATCAAGCAAGGTCAGTCCTGCATTCCTTGTGTCCCTGTCTTGTAGAATGACCCTGTGTCAAAATGTAGTCTCATGACTAGTTGATCTGGCCATGCACTTCACTAAGTGAAAATTAAACTGTGCCCATCATGAAATAAACATGTTGTTTTCCACTTGAGGAGCAGAAGTGTACTAAGGGAGGGGTAAACAACACCAATTAGTTACATGCACATCAGAAACTAGATAGTTTTGTACACAAAAAAACAAGACAAAGTTCTTTGCAAACTTACCTCACATGCATGCTCCTCTCTTCGGTTAATGCCATTTTAACTCTGAATATTTACACAGGTTGTCCAACATCCCTGCACACTTCCTCAAATGTAAGTGAACTCTGTGTGATCATCATCTCTCTGTTGACTTTACACGTGTCAAGAGTGTTTAAACGTGGTTCAAACTGAAACAACACCTTGCTGATGACTCACTTTTACGTTAGTGTGAGTGTGTGTTCAAGGATTAAAGCCTCAGGGCCATTTTTAGGACTTGCTAAATCGTGAATGTGATTTTTACGGGAGCCTGTGAACGCACCACATGATTCTATCAGCAGCAGCTGGAGGGAGTGCACGTGCACGGTCGCGCGCTTAGAGATAATAAATACACACACACACACAGTTATAATTATATATGACCTTCGAATTAACTAAAAACATTTTTTTCTTTATTATTTATTTATTTATTTATCTCACTTATTATTGTAAGTGTTGGTATTATTATTGTTATTTTAATTATTATCATGGTCTCATCATCATCATGATCATCATCATCATATTTATTATTATTCATATTATTAATATATATATGTATGTGTATATACTGTGTTATATATATATTTTACAAATTTATTTTCTTTTTGTTTTGTTTTTGTTCCCCCTATGCTCTACACATAAAATGAAGGATGTCTGTATGTGTGCATTATATGTGTTTAAGAGTAGATATATGTCATATACAGTATAACCATCTAGCCTCATTCAATGACAAACACACACCCATTATCCACACACACACACACACACACACACACACACACACACACACACACACACACACACACACACACACACACACACACACACACTTCTTTAATGTGAAAATGTCCAAAATAAATTAACATTTCATTTCATGCACAAAACAAATCCCATTTCTCAAGTGCAGTTTACTTTATTTATGATGTTACAGGTGTATTTCATGTATGATGTACATTGTACCTATCATTATTATCATGCTTTATGCTGTACTGTATGTAGTAAATAAAAGCTGAAAATTAGTTGATTTGTCGAAATATTTGTCAATGTACAGAAACATATCAAATATGCAAAGCATTTCCTAGTTCCAGCTTTTTAATGTTCCAGTATTTGATGCCTTTGCTTGACAAAACAAGCAATTTGATGACATCACCTATATTTTATCATCATTTTCTGACATTTTCTTTTAACTTTTAACAGAATAATAATCAGCAGATTAACTGTTAATTGCAGCCCTATAGCAAATAATAGTATTCTAGTTTATTTATCCCTTCTCTAGACTATGCATCTGTCATTGTACTTCTTTTGCTCTTCAAGTCTGATGCTACTGTGGTCTTTTTTATATATGTCCCTGCACACGTCTTCACTTGTTTTGTAATCATTTTAAAACACAATAAAAAAATAGTGTAAATACGAAAGGAGAAAAACTGTAATTTTAACCAAAACATTTTTCTAAGTTTATTAAAATATCAGATGAAGTCCCATCATGCGTCACGAGCTGTGCCTCCTCACCTGTCCTCACCTGCAGGAGGCGCTCAAATTAAACGCTTCGCTTTTCTCCCCGTTTGTCCCTTGCTGCTGCTCGTAGTCATGTGGAAAACCATGGCTGCACACAGAAGCAGGATGTTTCTCTCTCTAGGTCGACTAAATGTTTCTGTTGTTGGACTCCAGACTTCAGTCAGCAGAGCCACATACACCACGGGTTTGTCTGTAACTTCTAATCATGGAAATAAAGGTGAGTTCTTCACTGAAGATGCTGAAATAGATCACATTAATCCATGCTATATGCTCAGATAACTGCTGTCCTCTGACACATGGAGGATGTTCAGCAGTCAGAGGGTCTAAACCTACGACTTTATTATATTATGACTTTATATTCATTATATTACGACTTTATATTCATTATATTATGACTTTATATTCATAATATTATGACTTTATATTCATTATATTATGACTTTATATTCATAATATTATGACTTTATATTCATTATATTATGACTTTATATTCATTATATTACGACTTTATATTCATTATATTACGACTTTATATTCATAATATTACGACTTTATATTCATTATATTACGACTTTATATTCATTATATTACGACTTTATATTCATTATATTATGACTTTATATTCATAATATTACGACTTTATATTCATAATATTACGACTTTATATTCATTATATTATGACTTTATATTCATTATATTATGACTTTATATTCATTATATTACGACTTTATATTCATTATATTATGACTTTATATTCATAATATTACGACTTTATATTCATAATATTACGACTTTATATTCATTATATTATGACTTTATATTCATTATATTATGACTTTATATTCATTATATTACGACTTTATATTCATTATATTATGACTTTATATTCATAATATTACGACTTTATATTCATAATATTACGACTTTATATTCATTATATTACGACTTTATATTCATTATATTACGACTTTATATTCATTATATTACGACTTTATATTCATTATATTATGACTTTATATTCATTATATTATGACTTTATATTCATTATATTATGACTTTATATTCATTATATTATGACTTTATATTCATAATATTATGACTTTATATTCATTATATTACGACTTTATATTCATTATATTACGACTTTATATTCATTATATTATGACTTTATATTCATTATATTATGACTTTATATTCATTATATTATGACTTTATATTCATAATATTATGACTTTATTGTTATAATATTACGACTTTATTCTCATTATATTATGACTTTATATTCATTATATTATGACTTTATTCTCATGACTTTATTCTCATTATATTATGACTTTATATTCATTATATTATGACTTTATATTCATTATATTACGACTTTATATTCATTATATTATGACTTTATTCTCATGACTTTATTCTCATTATATTATGACTTTATATTCATTATATTATGACTTTATATTCATTATATTATGACTTTATTCTCATAATATTATGACTTTATTCTCATATTACGACTTTATTGTTATAATATTACGACTTTATTCTCATAATATTACGACTTTATTGTTATATTATGACTTTATTCTCATAATATTACGACTTTATTGTTATAATATAATGACTTTATTCTCATTATATTATGACTTTATTCTCATAATATCATGACTTTATTCTCATAATATTACGACTTTATTGTTATAATATTATGACTTTATTCTCATAATATTATGATTTTATTCTCGTAATGTTATGACTTTATTCTCTAAATCTCAGATATATTTATTTTTCCTGATTGTGGCCCTAATACTCCGTCGTACCGTCGTACCGTCGTACCATAGACCTGCAACAATGATAAATAAAAATGAAAATGTAAACAAATAACAGTTATTCATTTCCATTTTTAAAACTCCACAGGGATCCACTGGAGAGGAGCTAAAGAGCTGCAGGTTGCTGACCCCCTGACTTAGCCACAAGTGTCAATTTACAATTATTTGAATTCCAAATTAATATTTTTTTATTATTATTATTATTATTTAGTCTATAAAATGTGATGAAATAGTGAAAAATGCCCATCACATGTCCCACAGGGCCCAAAATGATGCCTCCACATCGCTTGTGCTTTCCATCCAACAGTCCACAACCCAAAGATATTAAATTTACAATAATATGAAACAAAAAACAAGCATCAAATCTTCATATTGAAGAAGCCTAAAGCAGCGAATGTTTGGCATTTTTTCTTGGTAAATGACTTCAAGGTCATCATTTGTTACAGAGTTTTCTTCTGAACAAACACGTTCTGTTTACATTCAGTGTTTCACACCAAAAAAGCCTACAGTATATATTATGGCAAATGTTTGTTGGCCAAATTAAAACAGGGATGTTCAGCAGTCAAGAGTGTCTAATCTTGATGGATGAGATGTTTGCACACAGAAACCGATTATAAATATAGTTGTGGGGTGTGCGACATTTCAGGGGTTCTTGTGTCTATTTTATTGGTTCATTATGTCATTATTTTATTCTCTTCCCATCATAATCTACCTACAGTAGAATCAGACTTGAAAGGCAAAAGAAGTACAATGACAAATAAACTAGAATACTGTTATTTACTATAGGACTCAATTAACAGTTAATCTGCTGATTATTATTCTGTTAAAAGTTCAAAGAAAATGTCAGAAAATTATGATAAAATGAAGGTGATGTCATCAAATTGCTTGTTTTGTCTGACACAAAACCAAATATATTCAATTTACTATCATAAAAGGCAGCAAATACTGGAACATTAAAAAGCTGGAACTAGGAAATGCTTTGTATGCTTGATATGTTTCTGTACATTGACAAATATTTCGGCAAATCAACTAATTTACAGCTCTTATTTACCTCATACAGTACAGCATAAAGCATGATAATAAACTAAATGGAGGTACAATGTACATCATACATGAAATACACCTGTAACATACATCATAAATAAAGTAAATATGATAAATGAATATAAAAAACGCACTTGAGAAATGGGATTTGTTTTGCGGTTCTTGTATCATGCTGCTACCCCATTTATTTTGGACATTTTCAAATTAAAGAAGTGAGTGTGTGTGCGTGTGCGTGTGCGTGTGCGCGCGTGTGTGTGTGTGGCTAAACTTGAAACGTTCTACATTTCAGGCTTTCCTGATAGAGGCGGTAGAGGAGGCTTCAAAAGAGCCAGGAGACTTGTAAGTGTGCAGCTTTTATGTCTGTCTTCAAAGGCTGAATGTAACAAGATGATTTCAAATGAGATATGACATTGGATGAAGTTACTTATTAAATAGACAAGCACTGATTATTCTAATAAAAACTATGAGATCTGCAAAGATTTCCTCTCAGTTTCCTAATGAAAAAGCTCCCTTTGTCTTCCAGCCAGGGGATCCCAGGACAGAGAAGATGACGGTGGATCAGGACTGGACTTCAGTTTATCCAGCAGCGGCCCCCTTCAGACCGAGCTCCGTGCCCCTGCCTGTGAGGATGGGCTACCCTGTGAAGGGAGGTGTTCCTCCAGAGAAGAAGGGCAACTTGGAGCTGATCAAGGTCAGACCTCATTGCTTACATGCAACCACAGCATAAGCATGCATTTTTTTTTACACACAAGGGTGTTTGCCAGTTTAGAAATTGGGCACTGAATCAAATTGGAGGTCTATTTTTTTTACATGGATTAAAAGGTTAAAATCCTCTACAGACCAAATCTAGTCTCATATAGTTGCCTGTGGGCCGTATCTGTATGCATTCACATCTGTATATCTCCTGCATTTACCTCCCAGTAGTCGTTGTGACGAGTTGAGGTAATTGTACGCTCTTGCATTACTGATGGAGCACTTTTCGCTCTGCCCCGCGGCTCTGACGTCTCTGTGCCCGGATTACCGAGCTGCTGTGTCCAGACACCAGCTGCTCCATCTGGACTCGAGCCACTTGCAGATATCCACTACTTTCACCCGCCACAGCTGGATCTCTGCGTGCAGCCTAACGATATTGATTTCATTATCTCGCTCTGCCGTGCGGGGCTAAACTGCTGGGCATCCCTTACTTACATTTGAAATGTTTTAACCAAAAGAGATGCTTTTATCCAAACATAAGCCAATAATGTGGATTATGAGAAATGTATTTTAATATCAATATAGAATATAGTATTATATAATTTAAAACCAATGTATCCTGATATCAAGCATAAAATAATTTTGGTAGATTTTTTTGATCTTTGTAGAAAAATTCTGTATTTGTGTGTAAGTTTTGATTTACATTTTCTGGGATGTAGATATTTAGACTGCAGGACATTTGTGTTTTTTGTTACATGAACATTTGTGCATTTGAATGTTCACATAATCTCTCTCTCAAAAAATCTCTTTCAGATACCAAACTTTCTGCATTTGACACCGGCAGCCATCAAGAAACATTGTGAAGCTCTGAAACGTAATTTATTTTCTTTATTTATTTTTTTAATTGTAAAGAGAAAAGCTATTTCTTATTTTGTGGTGTTGTTTAGTAGTAAAATATTATTTACTTTACTTGGTAACACTTTATTTGGATAGTCCACCTACAAATAGTTTGAGTATTTAGAATATGTAGGTTACCCTGACCCCCCCAACCCCGTACTCTCCCACCACAACAAACATCAGACATCCCAATGGTTTAAGACAAAAATCAAGATTTTGATTTTCATAAATAACTGTATTTATTAGAATATAAATAAACAATTGGTCCCGGATATTGTTGGCTCAAAAGTGTTCAGTCAGTTTCACTAAAATTTACACTTTCATTAACAAATAAGTGCGGCTGGGCAGATGTGTGAGAAAGTGAGTTACAGGGGTGAAAAATATTTCTTTCTTTAATTATTTATTTGTTCATTTGTTACCTCAATGCAGAAAATGTGGAAGGGCGCTTCACCGGCATGTTTTTTAAAATTATTAGTATTTTTTTTAAGAGGATGACCAGCTATAAGGTGGCGCCCTAGGCGACCGCCTACATGGCCTATGCCATAAGCCGACCCTGGGTATGGTCATGAATTGTCACATCATATACTCCTGAATCTCAACCAATACGCTGTTGAAATGTTACAAATACTCTGTAAACTATCTGTAGGCGGACTATCCAAATAAAGTGTTACCCTTTACTTTAATAAATAATTAATAATTTCTTTGCCTTTCAGCGTTCTGTACCGAGTGGCCGTCTGCGCTGGACACCGACGCCAAATGTGACGAGCGCTTCCCCGTCAAAGTAGAGAGCACCGACTACGTGTCTGCCGGCCCATCCGTCAGAAACCCTTCGGCTCGTGTTGTTCAGCTCAGAGTGAGTTTCCCTGCTTTTACGGGGGTTTTTGTCTCTATAAAAAAAAAAGGTTTTGACAGTTTTAACCTGATGACCTTTGCTTTAACTGGGTTACATATAGGAAGTCATGTCTGGAGCGAAACCGGACTTGAGATGAGATTATAGAGATTTACAGGGATGCATAATCACCAGCTGACATCATGACTTATCCAGAGAGACGTTCATTGTCCAGTGACCTCAAACATAAGAAGTTTATGCCATCAAGTCTGCAGAGAGATTACAGCCCTATAGAATGATTCTACATTTAAACGCGTCCTGAAACTCTGTTGTTGTTGTTGCTCGTGTGTTAGTTTAAATTCTGTGGATTTTTTTTTCTAACTTTCACAGAATAAAAGTAACAAAACATTTCATCATTGACATATTTGTTGGGACATTTTGATATTCCTCTTAATCCCCCCCTCCAACCATTAATCCAGCCATGAGCAATCCTCCCCGCAGACCAGAAACCACACATGTGAACACGTCAAAACATGTAACGACCACAAGCCATGAAAAAGAAGATTCAAAGTTATTGAAAACAATAGAAAACTGGCCAGTTAAAATATAACAGATTTAGAAAATTGCATTTACATTTAGAGATTTTCCACACGGGTCATAAACAAACAGATTAAGGCTGCAACTAACCATTATTTTCATTGTCAATTATTGTATTATTATAGTTGTTTGGTCTATAAAATGACATGAAATGGTGAAAAATCGCATCAGAGCCCAAAATGACGTCCTCAAATGGTTTTTTTTGTCCACAACCTCAAAGATATTCAGTTTACTGTCACAGAGGAGGAAAGAAACCAGAAAATATTCACATTTAAGAAGCTGGAATCAGAGAATTTTAAATTATTTTTTTCTTAAAGAAATACTCAAACAGATTAATCGATTATCAAAATAGTTGCCGATTAATTTATTAGTTGACAATTAATTGTTGCAGCTCTAAAACAGATCGTTTTCCATTACATGCATGTGAAGGTGTTGGCCTTGTCGTTTTACAGTTTCACTGGTTGATAAAAAGGACAGAATAGTTCCTCTTCTGGCTTCACTCTGCCAAAGAAACATGTTCTATTTTATTCTCTGCTGCTTATATTGTTTTCCACACGTGAACTGAACACTAATACTGTTCTGCTTTTACACAAGTTAACCTTACAGGCCGTCATCGCTCTAAAAAAACATATCAAATGAAATGCTGCTTTACAACATTTAGGAATGTAAACTGACATCTGTCATTTTTTCCAGGTGAAAATGTGTCTTTTTTTTTTATCGTTAATCACCAGCCATCTGCTCCACTGACACTTAGATTATATCAGCACAGTAGGAATTATTCAAACATTAATCCAGGTGGATTAGGCAGAGAAATAGATTAGAGGGCAAATCTCAGTTTCAGTTGAACAAAAAACAAATTTGAATGCTGAGCGTATGTACAGTAGAAGGGTTGCCTTTAGTCTTTTTGTTCATTTAGACAGAGTGAACGCAGTGAGGGAAGGAAATCCTGCAAACTAAATCTGTGGCAGCGTTTGATCCACACCAGACATGTGGTTCCACAGTCAACAAACACACTGTACACTAAATATGTTCACAATGTCCCTTGTATAACCTATACATGTTTTTGCTTTGTACACATTATTATATAAGTCAAAGCCATGAAAAACAATGTAATCATGGAATAATCTCTGTTGTTTCCCATCTCTCCATTGTGCTCAGGGGCTTAGAGGTTATTCTGAGCGACAGCATCAATGCCAGCTCTGTATAAGTTAAAATACAACCTATATCTTGTCTCTTTATCTAAAGAAGGAGATATACTGGTAGTACATAATGAAATCCCGTCTGCCTGCCCTAATCTTTTTTGTCTTTACATCGCAAAGCTTTATGTGGAGTACCTGAACTATTATTTCTCTTGTGGTAATCTACTTGTGTTTTTGCCATCGCAGGTAAAGCTGTCCAGTTTGAATCTGGACGAACACGCACGCAAGAAAATGCTCAAACTTGTTGGGGAGAGATACTGCAAAGCTACCGATATCCTCACCATCACAGCTGACAGGTAAACACTCCTTCCTTTGACTTCAATATACCTAATAATAATAATAATAAAGTGAGGTGATGCCCTGAATCTCTTCCCTTTTCCTCCCTCCCTCTCCCAGCTGCCCATTGAGACAGCAGAATCACGACTATGCCATGTACCTGCTGACCGTCCTTTACCACGAGTCTTGGGTGAGTTGACTATATTAGTTTTTTCTCTTCTCTGCTGCGTCCACTGAACCATTTCTGTCTTGACTGAAGATGACATCGAGCAGCAGATACATGATTACAGACAGGGAAGATACTGCCCCCTACCCAAAAGCCACTGTCTCAGTTATTAATGGAGGATTAACAAAATGACAGCTTAGTCTAACCCCTACTTTACCCCTAACAAACTCTACTTTACTCCTTAACAAACTCTACTTAACTCCTAACAAACTCTACTTTACTCCTTAACAAACTCTACTTTACTCCTGAACAAACTCTACTTTACTCCGAACAAACTCTACTTAACTCCTAACAAACTCTACTTTACTCCTGAACAAACTCTACTTTACTCCTTAACAAACTCTACTTTACTCCTGAACAAACTCTACTTTACTCCTTAACAAACTCTACTTAACTCCTAACAAACTCTACTTTACTCCTTAACAAACTCTACTTTACTCCTAACAAACTCTACTTTACTCCTGAACAAACTCTACTTTACTCCTAACAAACTCTACTTTACTCCTGAACAAACTCTACTTTACTCCTAACAAACTCTACTTTACTCCTAACAAACTCTACTTTACTCCTTAACAAACTCTACTTTACTCCTAACAAACTCTACTTTACTCCTGAAAAAACTCTACTTTACTCCTTAACAAACTCTACTTTACTCCTTAACAAACTCTACTTAACTCCTGAAAAAACTCTACTTTACTCCTTAACAAACTCTACTTTACTCCTAACAAACTCTACTTAACTCCTAACAAACTCTACTTAACTCCTAACAAACTCTACTTTACTCCTTAACAAACTCTACTTTACTCCTAACAAACTCTACTTAACTCCTAACAAACTCTACTTAACTCCTTAACAAACTCTACTTTACTCCTTAACAAACTCTACTTTACTCCTAACAAACTCTACTTTACTCCTTAACAAACTCTACTTTACTCCTAACAAACTCTACTTTACTCCTGAACAAACTCTACTTTACTCCTTAACAAACTCTACTTAACTCCTAACAATCTCTACTTTACTCCTTAACAAACTCTACTTTACTCCTGAACAAACTCTACTTTACTCCTGAACAAACTCTACTTTACTCCTAACAAACTCTACTTTACTCCTTACAAACTCTACTTTACTCCTTAACAAACTCTACTTTACTCCTAACAAACTCTACTTTACTCCTAACAAACTCTACTTTACTCCTTAACAAACTCTACTTTACTCCTTACAAACTCTACTTTACTCCTAACAAACTCTACTTAACTCCTTAACAAACTCTACTTTACTCCTTACAAACTCTACTTTACTCCTGAACAAACTCTACTTTACTCCTAACAAACTCTACTTAACTCCTTAACAAACTCTACTTTACTCCTAACAAACTCTACTTTACTCCTGAACAAACTCTACTTTACTCCTGAACAAACTCTACTTTACTCCTAACAAACTCTACTTTACTCCTGAACAAACTCTACTTTACTCCTGAACAAACTCTACTTTACTCCTAACAAACTCTACTTTACTCCTGAACAAACTCTACTTTACTCCTGAACAAACTCTACTTTACTCCTTACAAACTCTACTTTACTCCTAACAAACTCTACCAGGGCTTAGCTGAGACACCTGTGCCTTTTCTCTGTCCACTCTCGTCTCCCGTCTCCTGTGACTCTTTTTGTTTACTGACCTTTTATATCTTCTTTCAACAACAAGCATCCATTCATTTAAAGGCTGTTTGCTGTCTTGCATTACTTGTACCGACGACCTGCTGTCACTTCACTGTGTTTTTTTACACTTTTGAGAGGTTTAGTTTGAGATCAGATGACGAGGACTGATTCTGATGAAACTGCAGCATGCAATATAAAATGGTATCACAGTTCCTGCATTAACTGCAGGACCCTCACTTGGAGAATTATGTGCAGAGGTGTTCCGATACGATATCTGAAATGCCTCCGATGCAGCCGAAAATGCTGAATCGGGTATTGGCGAGGAGTACACAGCTACACAGGAACAACAACACGTGTCACTCGCTACCCGACCCGTACATCCTGCCTGATGGTTCTGCACAGGTGCAACTCTTAACAGAGATGAGAAGGAAGCGAGATGGCTCACTCGTTAGCTACTTCCACCATCAGCTGCACATGCGCAGTACCGATCAGGCAGGTGCTAGCAGAGAGTGTAACGTTAGCCAGAGAGCTATCAAAATGTCAACAATATAGCAATATTTTACACTAGAAAATCTGTCAAACTAGATAATAAAAGAAAGTTCTATGCCATTCATTCTCTGTATGTATTTGTTCATGTTTTACAAAGTGTTTAACTAGAGCCAGGCCAGACAACAATGATAGCATTCATATCACATTAGTAGTATACAGCTGTTAAATATATATATATTGTTTTTAACACACTGGCATCGGCCGATACGCAAGTTAAGGTATCAGAATCAGTATCGGGAAGGAAAAACAGTATCAGAACATCTCTAACTATGTGGTAGAATTCATCAGCGTAAAGGTTAAACTAAAAGTTATTAAACTAAATGTGTACGTTCTATGAAATAAGTTAAAGTAATGCATTTGGTGCTATAGTGAGCAGGGAGACTATTTTTTTTTTTGCCTAGAGGTTCCAGTGTTTTATAGGTATTTATATTTATTTATTAATACATGTATTACCAATTGCACATAGTTTAAGCCTATAGCCTTTGTTTTAACCTTTTATTTTGTGTTTATATTTGTTGATCTGGGTGGTGAACTGCTGCATACAGTTCATCACCCAGAGATAAATAAAGTTGAATTGAATTGAATGGTAAAGTCCCACATTAACAGGTTGGTGTTAAGTTGAAGTGCGATTGGAACGACACTGAACTGGCACAACGGTGTGCATTAAGATTTCTTAAAAAATACAAAGACAATTTACAACATATATCAGGAATAAAATATTCTGCAAAAGATATTGTATTACAAAAAAAATCTGTTAAAGATTTGTATTTCTTAATCTGCGTCTTTGGTGACATTTGGCTAGCGACGTGGCACAAAAGCTTTCACCGGGGGGGATTCTTGTCCATGTTGCTCTGCGATCTGAGCGACTGAGCCCATTAGGGAGGTATCGGACTCGAATGGGCAGAAGGACGGCAAACAGCGGCATTGTTCAGTTGACATTTCTCCACACATTGGGGTAAAAAGACTCCCCTATCAGGTGTTGACCCTGATACTCTTAATTCACATTAAGCCGGCCGTGCCACATCGGAGAAGTCTGCCACCACGTCATTAGCCCGGGCGCTGTTTGCATGAATTAGCAGCCAGCCACATAAAAGAAAAGGACTTCCCGTATTATTGTGGAGCTTTTCCCGTCATGGCTTAGTCACATTTAAAAAAAAAAAAATGTCCTCAGTGGGGAAAGGTGTCCGAGCCAGGAAGCAGAACACTGTCCGCTGCCCTTTTGGACACACAATGGACGGTACAGTGCTTGTCCAGCAGGCTTGTGCAAGCTGTGAGAGCGGCGTAGCGTTCAGGTTGTAACGCTAGCCCACAAAGAGGCCGATTGTTAGCAGCCACTGAGGTGATTTTATCTCCCCACTCAGGGAGACGGACCTCCCCTCCCTGCTAATTCCACTTTGTGCTAATCCAGCCGACTGCTCAAAGCTGCCTCCAACGTGGAGGGAAGTTCAACCACCAGAGGACCAACACCTGTCCTTTCACCAAACTGAAAATAGAAATGTTATTTGGCGAGTACATCTTGAACTCGATCGGGAAAACAGGCGGTCACATGTCTCCTGGCAAGTTACAGACTGTTGACCAAACTACTTGATGGATGCACGGACAGACATGGTGTCACTGCTGTCAACACTTTCATTATTTAGTTTTGCATACTGTATTAAAGGGGACATATTATGCTTTTTCCCTTTCCCTTAGAGTGTTATATAGTTTTTTGTGAATGTAAAAGGTCTGCAAAAGCCCAAAGTCCACATCAAATGGAGTTACTCTCCCCGACAGAAACACTGCTCCTGAACTGCCTGAAACACCTCGTTTGAAGGCCCACCTTTTCTTCTGTAACATGGTGATGTCACCATGTTACACACAGCCTAGCGGCTAGTTTGGCACACCCTCAAGCAAAGCTAGTTAGAGCGTAGCCTGAAGAGTTTGGGTGGGTTGACCAATCACAACAGAGTGGGCCAGCTGACCGATCAGAGCAGACAGGGCTTTTCGGGAGGGGAAGAGGAGGAGCTTAAACAGAGCGTTTCAGACAGGATGAACCTGAAAATAAGCATAACAGATCCTCTTTAAACCGCATCAGGAAGAAGTTTGATCTTTGCCAGTATGACTTAACTTGAACTGTCAGTACAGTCGACTTTTTTGTTTTGTATGACTAAACTTTCCCTCTTCAAAAAATGTTATAGCTGCGACATATGAGGATAGTTTATCTAAAACTAATGCTTCTCTGTTTAGTAGACTTCAAAGCTACTGATCTTCTCCCAAGTATCTGGTGCTCCTCACTCACAAGGGCCTGGACTCGCTCCAAACGGGATGTTATGAGGATCAGATATGTATAGCAGTAATGATGGTCATTAACCTCAAACACCTGGACGGCAGCAGAGCCGAGGCTCTGTCGCTGCCCTGCTTTAAGCTGCTGCACAATGGGGCGTATTGTTCTCACGGCAACGTGATGACAGCTAGACGGCCAGCGGAGAGAGCGCTACATATGGAGAAATACTATCTCTGTGAGAGGAGCATCAAAGAAGGGCTGAGGGGTGACCGAGGACCCCCATATTTCACATCTGCTGCCATAATGTGTTCCAAACTAGAGACTGAGCCTCTTCCACAATTATATTATATATATAAATATATAGTCCAAATCTAATGCTACAGACAACCACGTTTCCAGTCAGGTTGGATAAATCTTTCATTTACAGTCTGCATGTAAAGGTGATGTTCTGTTTTTGTCTCATTCTCCAGAAAACGGAGGCCTGGGAGGCGGAGAAGACCGTGGCAGACATGGAGGAGTACAGCTGGGAGGACAGCCCGTCCCAAAAGAACGTCCTGGATATGCTGGTACGCATGAAAGTGGTCAGGGACGGAGAAGGAGAAGGCGAGGACGTGCGAGAGCAGCTGCTGGGAAGAAACGAGGTGCAGGAGTACAAGGACTCTGTGACGAGGTTGAAGAATGAAGGGGAGAGCGAGAGCACCATGCTGCAGTACAAAGAGGCCGTCAAGAAAGTACTTAACCTGTAGGACGAGATGTGTTTACATGAAGACGGTTACCAAGTTTTGGACTCCAGTAACAGATTACTTTAGATAATAACTGTTCCATTATACATGTAAGGGATAATGTACAGCGAGCCGGTCATTGTTGTGAAATAAAGGGGTTTATTTCACAACAACGACCCGCTAGCTGTACATTATCTTGCTTATTACACGGCTACTTACTTAAGAAATCAATAATTTCACAAAAAACGGTCCTCCAGAGTCCGACATCAGAGCTGCGTCCATAGCAACGGTCTGTTATACATAGCAACGGTCTGCTATACATAGCAACTGTCTGTTATACAGAGCAACGGTCTGCTATACATAGCAACTGTCTGTTATACATAGCAACGGTTTGCTATACATAGCAACGGTTTGCTATACATAGCAACGGTCTGTTATACATAGCAACGGTCTGCTATACATAGCAACTGTCTGTTATACATAGCAACGGTCTGCTATACATAGCAACTGTCTGTTATACATAGCAACGGTCTGCTATACATAGCAACGGTCTGCTATACATGGCAACGGTCTGTTATACATAGCAACTGTCTGTTATACATAGCAACGGTCCGTTATACATAGCAACGGTCTACTATAAAGAAATAACAGACCGTAGAATGCCGTGATTGACCAATCAGAATTGAGTATTCAACAAAGCTGTGTAATAAGAGGATATTACAACCTCGAGGGTCTCAACTATTGTATTTATTTTCCAAAATAAATTCACTGTCATCAGGTGTACGATGCTGTCGAGCCGTCCTTGAAGTTGGAAAGTTGTGTGAAGTTCTTGTGCATGACAGTCAAAGCTTTTATGTGATGAAAAGCCCCATTCAGTCTGTTTCAAACTCCCATCCCACTCTCGTCACTGTCAGCTGGAGGAGTGGCGGCGCCACCCGTGGAAGGATGCTTTCAGGCAGCAGGTGGTTGAAAAGTTCCTCACCCCCATCTTAAGGGAGTTTTGGTCTGCGGTCCGTGCACTTTCTAGGTCAGAAGAAACCCAATGCACCGAGGAGATGTGCTGGACTGACGGAGGGTTAAACACTGAAGGCCACGAGGAAAAAAAGTCGTCGATCATTGCACAATGTTGATCTGAACAACCGTTGAATTGTGGAAGCGTCCATTAAGTCCCACTTAAGACCAGCGTTAGTCCAAAGTCATCAGTTTAAAGTCATTGACGTACATCAAAATGTAGGTCAGCCAAACGGATATCAGATCGTCTTTCTTGAGGCAAAGTGCTGCGGTCGAATGCATCGACTGGCTCTTCTGACGAAAGTCGTTGCGTCACAAGTGAAACCAAAATCACGGCAAATATTGGTAATCTCATCCAAACAATGCCTCTGACTGTTCAGCAGGGACACTAAAGGTGAATAGGGTAAAACATTTAACTAATACAGTAGGTATCACTATGAAACTTCCCCAGTTGGTCACTTACATTAAGACAATTAGTTTTTGTATTACAAGCTTTCTGACATTGTATGTTGAAATATGCAAATGAGGCATTATCTTATTAAATATGTACTAATATGCATACATTTCTAGAACAGAAATCTGAACATTGGAAATAAAGTGTGGTTCAAAATTCTTGTTTCATTTTGTTGACATATTAGAGTCAAAGGTTTTTACTGAGGGGATTTTGGATATCTCATTTTATCGCTCCATAAATACTGTCAACAGCCATACAAAAAAATCTATTTTTGCCATGTTTTTAGGAATAAAATGTTCTATAAATCAGGTTATGAATGATATAAGAAGACATCCCTCTGTAAAAACCTTCAGATTATAGATAGAAATGAAACTGGAAAGTTTGGTGGCTGTAAGTGCTACTGAAGTGCAGATTTCTGGCTCAGATTCTGAGACAAAACTAATTTTGAGAAAGCGGCCCTTTAAAGTCAAGGATCCTAAAATTCCATACATTTTGCCCTACAGATGAATAAGGTAAATAAATATTTGTTGTATTAAAAGTTTTCTGAAATGTTATGTTTAAATATGCAAATGTGTAATGCTCAGTTTGGTGAATTTAGGAGAAACCTACAGAAGCAAATAGATAAAGTAGTAAGATAAACACCTAAATGTGTATTTTTGATGTTTTCTCACTACTAGCCCAAAACCTGCCTGTAGGGTCTCACCTTAAATGTACAGAATTGCAACTTCATCAGTTGACATTTTCATCATGCTTAAAATAAAGCAATGTCCGTGCTATTAAAGTAATCCAGTATGTGAAAATGATTTTACAAAAATATATGAAATGTCTCTTCACCCTGGATTCCTTCATTTAAAACTTTACTGTAAACAAAAAGAGAAAAGTCCATTTTGTTTCTCTTGTCCTTACTTTCAGTACGTTCAGGAGTTTTCTCTGACCAGCACGTACTTTATCAGACGCATGGAGCCTCGTTTGCCTCTCCACGATGTCCGGTAGCGTCCCATCCTCTTCCTCTGACCCCTCCAGCTCACCACCAGCAGGACGGAGCAACAGCAGCTCAGCAGCACCGTGACGCAGACGGCCACCGCAACCAGCAAGGTGTGAGCGGCTACGTGCCACCCGGGTCCCAAACCCCCAAAGGTGTCCTCCGCTCCGCTGACGCCCGGGTCTTCTTCCTCACTGCCTGCAGTGTGGTTCCTCTCCAGGCTGCCCTTGGTCTCATTGGGGTGTTGCTTGCTGCTCTCCACTGTGGGAGTGGGAGGGCTGGTGGCCAGCTGAGAGGTGCTGGTGGTGTGGTGATGGGTAGGGGATGTGGAGGGATGTGTAGTTGTGGTAGAAAAGGTGTTGGGATTGTGAGGGTTGAGGGTGGTTGCTGTGCTGGATGGAGGAGGCATAGTAAAGCTGGGTGCAAGAGAAGTGGTGGAGGTGGTTTGTGCATGGTTCTCTGGAGTGGAAGATAACGGAGCTGGAGTTGTGGGAACTGTTGAAGGCTGACTGGTGCTCTGCAGCGTAGTGGTGGTAGTGGAGGTGGTAGTGGCAGTAGTCGTGGTGAGCACTGTGCTTACTGTGATGGGGGGTTTAACTGTGGGTGCTGCAGTCAGAGGCAGTGCAGCGGGCGGAGGTGGATGGATGAACTGCCGTTTGTCAGGGGGCAGCGGCTCCGAGGCGTTGCCCCGACTGTAGTGGTGGGGTAACAGGCGTACGTTGGAGGTGAAGTACTTTCCAAACACCAACAGGTCAGGATCCACACCTATAAGAGACGGAGACATCCTGGAGTCATGACGCTCCTGTCTTTTTTTGCTGACGTATATAAACATACTGGCTTTAGAGCTGCAACGATTAATCAGTTAGTTGTCAACTATTAAAGTAATCGCCAATTTTGAAGTTTGAGTATTTTTTACTGTCAAAATTCTCTGACTCCAGCTTCTTAAATGTGAATATTTTCTCGTTTCTTTCCTCCTCTATGACGATAAACTGAATATCTTTGAGTTGTGGCAAAACGAGACATTTTAGGACGTCATCTTGAGCTTTAAGGAAACACTGATTGACATTATTTTTTACCATTTTCTGACATTTTATAGACCAAACAACTAATCGATTAATCGAGAAAATAATCAACAGATTAATCAACAATGAAAATAATCGTTAGTTCTAGCCCTATATTTTAGAATTCATAATAATGAAAACAATTAAAATGATTACTGTAACAAACAGCACAACAAATCTGCAAAGCTAGTGTTCTCATACAGTCAGTCATATTCATGTGTAGGAATATCATAATAACAGAAACACCTTACAGTAGGCTATAATATAATCAAATATCTCTAAAAACATCACTACAACAAATATAATCTTCGTGAAGTTGATCATATCACTGGATCTTTACAAAAGTGTCCAACATTTTAATCATGAACTACTTTTCTAAAGGAAATTAGATTATTTAATTAAATTACATTTTACATTATTATTATTATTATTATTATTATTATTATTATTTATAGTAGTAGTTGTTGGAACAAGTATTCAGATCCTTTACCTATGAGTGCTGTAATATTATATATTATTACGATTATATTATTATTACTAATGCTTTAGTGTTCAAGTATTTTATTGTTGTAAGAAAGTGGCAGAACATGTGAAGAAAAACACCTCAAAACACCACTGAAGTGCTCCAGTGAATGTACTGTTTACTAACTTCCCATACCTCCTAGGTCTAGTTGTAGTAATGCAGCATTAGTATATGTCTCTTGTAGTGAAGCTGTATAACATGTATTGCCCTGCTGCTGCATACAGGGAGAGTGAAAGTAGAACCTCAGATAACATCACTGTGAATTAGAGGGATTTGCAGTATTACTCAACTCACCCTTTGTGATGTTGTAGAGAACAACGTTGCCTCTGTGGCTGAGGATGCAGCTCTCCAGAGTCGGGCAGTGAAGGTGGAAGCAGTTCACGTGTTCATGACTGGTGTCATAGTGAAATATGGCCAGATTACAGGAAACTGGGAGAGGAAAACACAGATGAGAAAATCAGTTTACATGCACAAAATATTTGGAACAAGCTCGCAGAAACCTGCAGGACCTCCAACTCTGAGTTCTTTTAAATCAAAGCTTCAAACTGTCCTGTTTGCTGCTGCTGCCTTTTATTAAACCAGATAATGATCTTATATACTGCACTAGAGCTTTTACTCTTGTGTGTTATATTCTATTTTAGCTTCTATCCTAGCTTTTTTAGCTTCTTTTTATTTTCTAATATTTAATGTTTTTATAACTGTTTTAATTATGTCTTAATGTTCTTTTGCACTTTGTCGCAATGTTCTTGAATGTTTATTTAAAGCACTTTGAATCTCCCTGTTGCTGAAATTTGTGATCTACAAATAAAGCTGCCCTGCATTGCCATACAAATGAAAAGTCAAAGAATGCCACTACATGGTTTCATATTTGCAAGACCCTACAGATGAATAGGGTAAATAAATATGTGTTGTATTACAAGTTATCTGAAATGTTTTGTTTAAATATGCAAATGAGACATTATCTAATGCAACCTACAGAAGCAAATAGATAAAGTGTAGTAAAATAAACACCTAAATGTGTATTTTGAATGTTTTCTCACTACTAGTCTGAAAGAAGACACACTGTAAACAATCTCTGTTAATTTACAGCAGGATTTCAACAGTATTAACCTGTTATTGATAAAAACAGTGCTTTACTGTTAATATAAACGAAAACCTGTTAAATTACGCTCATAGGCCGTCTTTTAACTGAACTATAATGCATTCTTATAAAGCAGCACTTTACTGCTGATCAACTGTCTAAAGGATCATCAGTAACAGTTTCATGCAGTATTTTTTTAATTCTGGGACCTGATCTGCTCATGTGAGGCTTGCACATTGTACATGATTGTAAAATCAATGAATTAGCTTTATTGTTCTTCACTCACATGTTGTTCTGGTTTCATTCTGTGCTTGTAGCCAGCTAGAGACACACATTTTGGGAAAAGTATCAACAAGTCTATTATAGCCTTTTTCCTAACAAGTGCCTTTAACTATATTTAGTGTGACTATTCCTATGTCAGTAACCTGCTAAGTCTATTCATCTAGGCAACAAATAATGTTTATTAAAATGTATGTAAAAAATACAACCTAAATAGTGCATTAAAACAAATCAGTAAGATAATGTCAAAGAAAGGTAAAAAACAGCTATATAATGTATCTTTAAACAGTAAATTAACTGTAAAATACTGCGAAATTAATAAACTGTATTTTTCATTAACAGTACAAAGCTGTAAATTTCAGCGACAGTATAATAATGTTAATTTTACAGTAACATAAAGGCAACCCTGCTGCCAGTTCTTTACTGTTATTTTACTGGGACATTCTTAACAGTGTACTTTCAGGAGTTTTCTCTGCCTTGCCTTACAAAGGAAAAGTCAAAGAATGCCACTATGGTTTAATATGTGTGCGTCTTGGTGAACTCACAGTTCCTGGTGAGGCAGCAGGTCCTGCTGCATTTCAGAGCTGTCTCCTCCTGGTAGTGTTGCAGCAGCTGAGCTCCTCTCCTCTGAGACTCCTCCAGGTCGATGTAAATGCCCGGGAAGCGTCGGATCCAGCAGTTCTTGTAGTAGGAGGTCGGTGAGCACCTGGACTCGGTGTGAAGCACCAAACTCAAAACCGTCAGCAAACTCCATGAGACGTTCATGGCGCGTAATGGAGACCATCAGACCAGGTGAAACTATTATTATTACAACGAGGACGAAGAGCAGACATGTCGTCTGTGGAGCTGATCACTCTGAGCTGACAGGCTGCAATTGGAGCCAGTGGGCTGGTTTTACTCTCCAGGTGAGTCACAGACACCCACCTGGAGGAGGAGGAGGAGGAGGCCAACCATTTAGCATTATGGCACCCAGTATTTTAGAAGAGCTGCAATGAATAAATCGATTAATTGTCAATTATTAAAGGGACTATTTGTAAGAATCAGAAATGCTTGTTAACAGCGACACCTGTGGCCGTTAAGTCAACGAAAGTCAGCGTCGTGCTCGCGCTTGTGCTCGCTCTAAATCAGTGGTCTCAAACTCAATTTACCTGGGGGCCGCTGGAGGCAGAGTCTGGGTGAGGCTGGGCCGCATCAGGTATTCCACAAAAAAAGCTTTGTTAAAAAAAAAAACAATCTTCTCAAACGTCATTATTAACAGTTCTTTAACTTGAATGGGTTCTTCTGAACATGAACTGTCCTGAACATTAATGGAACATTGAAGAACATGAACGGTTCTTCTGAACATGGCCTCTATTGCGTCTCCCACTTTTCCTGAAATTGTCTGTGCTCGTCACCAACCTTTCTCTTCACTGCAGGCTTTGAAAAAGACAAGATATATATTCATTCCACTTGGTGTCACTCCGCAATAAAGTTGTGCCTGCTGTGTTTGTGTTGCTCTGCAATTACACCACCAAACCGCTAGTTGGCGGCGGCGTCTCTATGAGTTTCCTTCTTCTTCTTGTACTACAAACAGAAACTGAGGGAGTTGGAGCTAATAACTGTTGAACCACAGAACTTTTACTGACATTACTGCAACGCCGAAAAGAGACAATATATCTGAGTGGATTTGTGTGAACAAACATTGAAAAGATGGAGGCAGAGAGAAGTAGAACTTGGTCCTGGCCGCTCAGCATCGCTGAGAGACTGGACCAATCACAGCTGTTGCGGTCTGCGTCGCCGCGACGTGTAGTTACATTTCTGGAGAGGTGCACGTCAGGCTACGGCGTCGATTCAACGCAGAAGTATAAATCAAGCTTTAATCAAGCTTATGCGATGTTACACGGGCGCCGCCACAGTTGTTGTGAAATGTTTCTCTGCTTGCATCAAGCCCGGCCGATTGCCCGCCCCCGGGAGCCATATACCCCGCTGTGATTGGTAGGTTCGTTCAGCTCGGGCTCGCGCAACAAAGGGACCTTCAACGGCAAACTGCCATTCACATAAAACTCGCGGGCCGAGGGCGCCTGGTTAGCTCAGTTGGTAGAGCGGGCGCCCATGTAACAAGACTTGGTCCTGACCGCGGCGGCCCGGGTTCGAATCCGGCCTGTGGCCCTTTCCGCATCCACTCTCTCTCTCCCCCCTTTCCAAGACTCTATCCACTGTCCTGTCAATAAAAATGAAAAAATGCCCCCAAAAAAAACTTTATAAAAAACTTTATAAAAAAAAAAAAAATTTGCGGGCCGCACTAACATTAAACTTTCATATCAAGGTGGGGGCCACAAAATATCGTCTTGCGGGCCGCAATTGGCCCGCGGGCCGCGAGTTTGAGACCCCTGCTCTAAATAGACATGAACTAGCATCGCTCAACACAGTGAGGAGACACACGTCAGCTAAAAGCACAATATCACTCTATATTTCAGCTGCTTGGCAGTAATGTTAGCTGACCAGACGAAGGTCTCTCCATGAATCAATGCTGATCCTAGTGTTGGCTTTTCCCGCCTCAGCCTCCCGACCGCGGCCGGAGGGAACAGGGATGACGCCGGAGTTTTGGTCGGAGACGATAACGTTTCTCTCTGCGGAGCCCCGTCACTTCACAAGACACAGGAAACCTCTGTTGGTCTGGAGGAGCTGCAGCAGTTATTTCTGCACAAATGTCCACTGTACATTCACTAGATATCCTCAGAGCTAAACTAACTCTTCTGCAGTGTGGAGTGAGCAGCATGCACGTGAGAGTGGAGCGAAAGAGAGAGAGAACGAGCGCAGTGTGTGAGTGAAGGCAGGCAGAGGAGCAGAGTACCGCAGAGACTCCGGCCCTGGAGACCAAAGCTACGGTCTCCCCCGCGTCTTCTGGCCATGGTCTGGGGGCTGGAGCAGGAAGAGTTTACACTGTTTAACAGACGGGTTTCACTAGATAGAACTTTGCGGTTTTGGTGCTTCCGTGTAGTTTGTGTTGGAGTCTGAGTCTGAACAGCGTAGCCACACGCGAGCGCGCATGGGACACCGACCCGGTAGATTTATACGTGTAAAAAGTTACAAACAGTCCCATTAAATAAGCTATGCATGAGATCTAATGATATTTTTTATAAATTGTCATGGGTCTCTTAAATATTTATTTGTTAAAAGAATTTGAAAAAGTATAATTGTTTTGGAGTTATGAGAGTTTATCAGCAGGTTCCCTCTCAAGCTGTGATACAATGTTCAGGTAAAATGGGCCAAAGGAAACAGAGGGCTGATTTCAGCTGAAATCATTTTCACCATTGTCTTTGGGTGTTGCCATAGTAACATAACGATAATAAATACATTTCATGCAATAAAAAGTTGAACAAATATTTCACTGAATAATGATCATGTTGTATGGGTGTGTGTTTCTAATCGGTTTGAGTATTTATTTATTTTTAAGAAAAAAAAGTCAAAACTTGTCTGATTCCAGCTTCTTAAATGTGAATATTTCCTGGTTTCTTTCCTCCTCTGTGACGGTAAACTGAATATCTTTGAGTTGTGGACACAAGACATTTGAAGACGTCATCTTGGACTTTGGGGAAACACTGATTGACATCTTTCACCATTTTCTGACATTTTATAGACCAAACAAGTAATCAATGAATGATTAATCGATAATCAAAATAGCATATAGTATAGTTGTAGCCCTATATTTTAGAATTTATAATAATAAATATAACTGAAAAGATTACTGCAACAAACAGCACAACAAATCTGCAAAGCTAGTGTACTCATACAAGTCAGTCATATTCATAAGTGTAGGAATATAATAACAGAAAACCCCTTACTATAATATAATCAAATATCTCTCAAACATCACTGCAACTAATATAATCTTCGTGATCATATCACACAAGTCTTCCTCAGCAGATGGAGCATGAACATTTAAAAAATTTCTGACCACTTTAAGGACTTTTTGTCCTATTTCGGCTTAAAAACTGAGCTTGAAAGTTCATTTCTGACCTTGAAAACATCAAAAATTAACTTTCAGTCTCAATCTTTGTAAAGCTTATCCTGTATTTGACTCGTCTCTGTGGCGTTTTCAAAGCTGTAGTTTGTGCTGTTGTTATAATTGGAATACAAGAAGAAGGTGTCCCTGTTATTTTGTCCACCCCTGTGTATGTCTATAGACGGTTGACCTTCTGTAGACGTGAGGGACAAAGTTGTAGTCGATCATTATTTAAGCCTGTGAATAATCCTGATGGGTTTTGATGCATCTCCACAGTGCAGGTATTACTACACCACATACTGTAAATTAAATCTTGCTTCAACAGGAAGTTAGGCTTAAAAAAATGAAATCTCTCAATGAAAATAAACAAGGCGTCTGTTTCCAGCGAGGTCAGACATCTGAGAGTGGATTTGCTATAATTGGAGCAGTTTGCCTGCATTTCTTTCGATCGGGATTATCAGAATAAGCCTTTTATCTCCCTGGTTTTGGATTTGCTACACACCTGTTAGGCATGTTTCTCTCACCTTTTGTGAGCTTGTCTCTCCATCACGGTGCCACGTTCTCAGTTTACACCTGGGAGTTGGAAGCACCCTTTTGGATAAAGAGCTTATGGAGAGGCAGCAGGTGGTTTAACGAGAAACTATTCTGTAGAAATGGGTTGAAATATAAATCCATCATGTTCAAACGGAGAGGATACAATTCCATGTAATCAGCCTTAGCTGACACAAATATATTATTATTATTATTATTATTATTATTATTATTATAGGTTAACACAGAGGTCCGCAACCTTTACTATCAAAAGAGCCATTTTAGGCCAAAAAAATAAAAAAAAATATCTGTCTGGAGCAGCAAAACATTAGAGCATTGTGATGAAGGTAACACAGACTATCGAATCTAATGCAGTGAGGGTGCAGAAGTGCAAATGAGAGGCGGGACATTGAAGAAACATCTCACGACATTTGGCTGGAAGCTGCTGCTGCTGGCTTTTCAGCAAATCCAATGTGCTTGTTCTGGAAATGTCTTTCAATTACTTTTTTTTTGTTGTCAAATCTGAACTATTAAATTCTCTATTTTCCTCCGAGACTTTCCTTTTTGGGGATTTAGAATCCATAACTAGCCTATTGAGCTCTTGAGGTTCGGCAATAATTATAGGATAAGGCACCAGGCCGTAGATAACACACATTTTGGTTGACTGAAATGATAAAAAAAAAAAAGATATTTGATTTTTACAACTGGAGAATGTAAGAATCACCTACAACGATGATGAATTAAAAAGGTAAAAAAACAAAAAAAAACTGTTATTCATTTCCATTATTTTTTTTGTAAAAATCCACAGGGAGCCACTGGAGAGGAGCTGAAGAGCCGCATGTGGCTCCGGAGCCGCAGGTTGCTGACCCCTGGGTTAACATCTTCAAAATGAATTTTTACTTTTTTTTATAAACAAAAAGATTAAACAAGATGCTAATAAGTGTTTACGGTATATAAAGTAGCTGTACAGATAAAAACAAGACTGATCCGGGTATAGTGATTTAGAGTATCCAGCCTGTTCCCCAGTTGGATTGAGGGGAAACTTTACACCAAACTCTTTACATAGGTTATTATATGGGATTATAATGGCATTTACAGGTAGAGGCCTCCAAGCAATGACGCTGTGCTGTAACTCAAATAAACCAGCCTGAATATCAACCTGCAGTCTAAAAGTTAATGTGACAGGAAAATAGTAATGATGTCTCAACACCACCAGATGGCAGTGGTGTCTTCCATTAAACAACATAGCCACTGGGTCCCAATTCCATACTACACACTAATAGTTTACAATATGAACTATACTTACTCTAATATTTTTGCAGATATCAATGTACTTTTGTACTGACTTTAAAATAATACAAAATGTGCAAACATGGATGTCAATCAAACGACACTGCCTAGTAAACTTCACAAAGAGAAAGCTGAATGAACAATCCTAACCCAAAAAAACAATCATTCTTTTGTTTGTTATCACTATAAACGGAATAATATACATTTAGGTTTTGTACTGTTCAGACAAAACAAACAATCTAAAGATGTCACGTTCGGCTCTGGGAACTTGCAACAGACATTTTTTCAATTTGTTGACATTGTTTAGTTTCACAATTAGCAGCTCTAGCTACTTATCTTGCTGTTTTCTGATGATGTCTCCCTGGAGCTGGAGCGCCTCCATCTGCAATTAGTTTGAAATGTTTTGCAGCTGCAAGCATCTCCTCCATTTCCTGTGTGCATTGCATTGTGGGACAACGAGTGCTCATCAACAGCACACTCAAAATCAAGCAGATTTAGGATAATGAAATCTTTAAATATATGTACTTTTGTTACCTCTGTAAAGCACAACATACTGAACAAAACCTGCTTAAAATTAGTATGAAATTAAAGGGACTGTTTGTAACTTTTTAAGCGTATAAATGTACCGGGTCGGGACACATGCGCGCTCGCATATGCGCGCTCGCGTGTGGCCGCTGTACTCTCCTCCTCTGCCTGCTTGCCTTCACTCAGACAGCGCGCGCGTTCTCGCGTACTCACTCCACCTCTAGACATGAACACGCGCTCACTCCACACTGCAGAATAGTTAGTTTAGCTCTGAGAATATCTAGTGAATGTACAGTGGATGTTATGCAGAAATAACTGCTGCAGCTCCTCCAGACCAACAGAGGTTTCCCGTGTCTTGTGAAGTGACGGGGCTCTGCAGAGAGAAACGTTACTGTCTCGTTACCGACCGGGTGCCGGTGTCTCCCTGCTCTCTCCGGCTGCGGGCGGAGGGAGACGAGTTTCTCGCTGCAGAGCCCCGAAGCAAACACAGTATCAGCAGTGATTCATGGAGAGACCTTCGTCTGGTCAGCTAACATTACTGCCAAGCAGCTGAAATATAGAGTGATATTGTGGTTTTAGCTGACGTGTGTCGCCTCACTGTTTTGAGCGATGCTCCTTCATGTCTATTTAGAGCGAGAAAGCGCGAGCTCGATGCTGACTTTCGTTGATTTCACGGCCACAGGTGTCGCTGTTAACAAGCATTTCTGAAAGTTACAAATAGTCCCTTTAAGCTAACATGATCCAATTTGAGGATAAAACCCTGCAAATGATGTTTATATACCGTTACGAGGACGCAACATATTCCAGTCAATTCAACAGAACGCAAAAAGAAGAAACTCAGAGTTATGTAAGAAACACTTGTATTTTCATCTGACACTTCAGGGCAAGTTACAGTTACAGTCTGTAATCAGCTTACAGATCTAAAATCTGGTTCAAGTTAGCAGTGTTATTATGTGCCTTTTTTGTTGTCGTCAGATCATTTTCAATCAAAAACAGTAAGACAATACAAGAAACATTTAACATTAAACATCAAACAATGTGAATACAATAGCTCTCTTAAATCATTTTTAGCCTCTTTATCTTCTGTTTAGAGATGGACTGTACATAATTACTCAAATAACACAAACGATTGGCACCAAAGAAAAAACAGTGATATTTCATGGATGTGCAAAGGAGGGATTCTCAGCCTACTTTTCTTATTCCCCCCCCCCCCCGACCCCATTGTTATTTATATTTAAGTCACTAGGTGGCACCCTGAGGCAGCCAGACTCCTCCGCATCAAACATCCCCTGCACATGCATGTGTGTAAAAGAATCTAAATCAAAAACAAGCACTAGTAAAATGAGATGAAAAACACCACCAATGACAACGTTCTCATGCAGGTCTTGTTGGCTAGGTTTGGCTCCTTTGGTATAGAGACCACGGCGTATCATGGTCCTCTTCTGGGTTTTTTTTTCCTCGCCACTTTTCACACACAAAGCCCGTTCCAGTTTCCACAATCCCAAATCCAGCTCTTCCTCAGCAGTAAGAGTGTCCCTGGGCATGCGGACAAACAAAGCCTCTCTGGGCTTCTGACCCAGTTGAATGGTTTCAGCTTTTTAAGCTCACGGAGGAAGTAGTCCGTTGTTAAGTGTTGTTGCTCACTGAGGTGCTACAATGGGGTCTAGAGCAGGTAGAAGTTCCAACTGTGTCAGTCTTTGACTAGCCTGTAAATGTGATGCTGTGCGCCGTGCTCACTGGTGGACACCTCGAAGACGTAGGCTATGCACAGGAGGGTTTCCAGTGTGTCCCTGTTAGTCACCACCTGTGGACAGAGAAGACACAAAAAGGTCCTGCTCAGTCAAACGGTGGGGATAAAAAACACCTTGGTAACCTTGGTTACCCATGCTTTTACTAGTAAAATTTATTCAAGTTATTCTAGTTTGCAGAGAAGTTTGCAATCCTAGGAAGACAATATATAAACTATCATGCCACTCCATTAACACGGCCAAAATCATCAAAACATTAGAAATTAAAAAGCCCAAAAATGTCCCTAGTGATGCACCAGGGTTCAGTTTCTCCCTCCAGACACACGTTTTGATGGTTATTTATGGTGGAAATGGACAGAATTTACAAGAGGAAGTGGAAATCCACCCGTTTTAGTCCCACAAAAATCAACCAATATCTCTCTCAGTAGTAAAATCCTGTTGGTTTAAATCAAAGTGATTTCATTTAGTTAGTTAAAAAGGGTTTCACAGGACCACACTAGAGAATATAACCACTGTGATGGTGGTTTTGGTAGAACCATGACTTTCCAATGCAAAGCATTGTTACTATGAAGTATGTTCATACATGCCATTAAATTGTATTAAAAAAAAACAAAAAAACAATAGCAATCAAGCAAAAATAATATGTTAATATCATTAAAATCTAACGACAGCAGGTACAGTGTGTCCAGGGAATGAGTCCTTACCCAAGTAAGTTCAAGTACCTCGGGGTCTTGTTCGCGAGTTGGGGGACGATGGAACGTGAGATTGGCCAGAGAATCGTATTATTTTATGTGCAAAACTAATTTGTATCTTCAAACGCAGCCGGAAGTTTGAGTGTGGCGACGCAACGGGCTTAAAACAAGCACAGAACTTCATCAATTCATTATGCGTTGCATTGAACACACTTACATGAGGTGTATTGATTTGTGCTCAGCCTTGCAAAGTGAAAATCTGTTGAGTGCACCCATCTGTTGTCTTTATGTATGTGCATGCGTGTGTGTGTGCACATGTGTTTAGGAGCTGTTCATGGTTAATATGAGCTAAATCAGCCCATTGAGAAACATAATGACATGCTGCCATGTAGTCGTCAGTGTGGGCTCAATATGGTCATTGTGCCCTGGCTGGTAGGAATGCAGCCGGCAATGGAAGGGACACCGATGTCTTTGAACCCTGGTGTTGAGGACCACTTTGTTACTATGGTGATACGCTCTAGTCTATTCACTTCCCTCTCTGTGTCCGCTCTCTGAGGAGCACACCGGCTCATTCACAAAAGTTCAACTTACAGTCGAGTGGACACAAAATGTTTCAACTCTGCAAGAAGCCATAAAAAAAGAAAAGAAGAAATGTTGTTCGTAGGCAGTGAAACATTGCGACCAGCTGTTAATGGTCTGTCAAGGTTAGCCCAAAGGAAATATCACAGCATATTCATTTAGAGACCAAACAGTTTCTCCTGTTTCACACCCTTTATGACAGCGGCACGCCGGCATAAAGCACTTTGAAATTGAAAGAAAGTGCACGTATTGAACGTCCACGATGTGGCCCTGTGTGCTGTATCGCCTCGGAATGGTATGAATGGAACGACATGAATGATGAAGGACAATGAGTGTTTTTCAATGCATGAATGCGTTGCAGGCTCATATCCAAACACATTTTAAATCAGCTGTTGATGCCTCTTTACATCTACACCACAAGAAGGACTTTCGGAGCAGGGCTACGGCAACAGAGCTAATACAGTCTGCTAACAGCGAATGGGATAAAGTCTCAGTTTCTTTAATACTGGCACATCAAATTAAGGTTTCTAAAACGGTTCTTAAGGCTTGACATTATGGGAAATGTGTTCTTACCAAGAGGTAGATGACAAGATTGATACCACTCTCATATCGGAGAGTGGTATCGATCTTCTCGTCTAAATCATAGCAAGAAGGAGAATATTTTCCGAACTTTAATACTTAACAGAATACCTGAAGTCTTGTATAATACCAGAAGAGTAATCCCCCCAGCCTCTATACACACACACATGTACAGTATATGTGGGTACCTGTAGGATAGTGAAGTTCTCCAGTACGCTGTTCATCATGTACTTCTCCGGCAGGTGTTTAAGCTTGTGGATAAAGTTGATCATATATTCACATAAAGGGGAACGATGGATTCGAAACACGTAGCGTCCATTCTCGAAACGTGCATACTCCGTCTAGGGAAAACAGATATAATGCACAATAAGAGCATACAGTCCAATATATGACAACATATACCATGTGAAAAGAGAATTAAAAACACATTAAAAGGATAAAATTGCAAAACAATAGGGACACATATTCCACTGAAACTCAATTGGATGTGAACATCTATGTGATAAGCTGTAATATAATATACCTAATGCAGCACAAGGCATGCCAGATATGACAATAAACATATTTCTCGTGACAACAGTAATCAAATGATGAAGCCATTAAATATCATGGTGTGGTCTACTGAGGCAGATGGCCGAAGCATTAACCGTTAGTCATGCTGGGGAGATTTGTTAATCACGTCAGTTTCCTGACCACAGATCAGTGGTAATTTGACTGGAATCCATCTCCACCAGCAGCAGTTGTTCACTCCTCTGGGTGATAATGGTGGTTTTTCACGAGGTCATGACCTCTTAATGTTGAAATATCACCCGGGCCGTTGAGCAATCGGTGAGGCAAACTTCTTGAACTGTGGCCACATATATAGTTTACTGTGGACAGTTGTGGGAACTATTTCAAAATATTGGATTTTCCACAAAATGTGAAGCCGATAAAGACGAGGTTCAAAAGAAAACCTGAAATTGACATGAATGCTGTTTACTGCATTTATAGGCACATTATAATGAGACTGGTCACTGTGCCCTCCATTATCATATCAGTCTGATTAAAAGAATTAGATATGCTATGTTCATTTATTTAGATTAATTAACAGAGACTTGAAACCAAAAATAAATTCTCATATCAAGAGTTGTTACTGCCTTGAAATTTAAAATCTTTTTAGGATAATATTATCATCTAAACAAAACAGTAATTATTTTTGTTTACAGATTGTAGATGCTACTCAGGACTACAACAAAAAAATACACCATGTCCTCCTCCTCTGCAGAGCTTCCTGTCTGCTGTGAGGCGATTTAGGCCGAGCGGCATCGTGGGAAGCTAAAAAATACTTTTTCCTCCCTCCACAATCATTCCAAAAAATACAACTATAACATGAGATATTTATTTATATATTATTATTATTATTATTATTATTATTATTATTATTATTATATTATTATTTATTTATTATTATTATTTATATATTATATATATATATAATTTTTTTTGGTTGTTACGAATAGTATGAAGTGACTCTTTGTAATATGGGATTTTGATCTTTGGCCTATTCAATTACTTTTTTGAAAACAATACACCTTTTGAATCTTAGTAGGCTGTTGTTTTAATAAACACAATGTTGCATTTAACATCTTTTCTATTTAGTTCCACTCTCCTAAATTCCCTCTTCTTTAACAGCCTGGGTTAAAACTGAAAAACAAAGCCTAATAAAATGATGATCTTCTATAATAATCAAACAATGTAAACACCCATAAACTTGGTGTTATGTTATTTAAATACAAACACAATGATTGATTACTTTCAACAGTCCGTAACAGCGTCAATAGCGTGAATAGAGTGGTAACGTTGATGAACGGGAATAAACTCTCTTACTGGAAGAAATTAGTATTATTATTATTATTTTTAAATATTTTTTTCATATTATAAATTATCAAAGGCCTGAATTAAGGTAGTTAAAAGGGGCTGCATTTGGCCCGATTATCCTTACCTCCACTTTCTCCACCACCTGCTTGCCGAAGGAGCAGACTTTAGTGGATGAGGTGATAATCATGTTCTCAGAGCTCTCGTACTGACTGGAAACACCATAGAAGAAGCTGCTGTCATCCTGCGGGTTTACACTGAGGTCCGCCTGGAGGGAGGAAACAGATAACATGTCAGCATCAGCTAATACTGACACACACCTGTCAGTCTGACTCTGGCGTGGCGGTGTATGAGCACGTATGAGGATTTGCTGCCCTTCTTTAACTGAAGACGTGCGTGCTCCACTACCGAACTAGCCTGCTCCACACTAAGCATCTAAAACCTCAAGGATACACAACACTGGATCCATAATCTATAACAAAATATCAGGTTCTGCTCACAGATGTGGACGTCAAGGTGTCATGTGTGTCAGTCTCACAAAGACACATCACCAGGAGTGCTACAGCTCAACAAAGCTTGAGGATGATTCTCTGTAAAGCCACGAGGCATCCACTGGCCGGATCCTTGTTGACCCAGTATAGCGCCGTCAAATCCAGCCTCAAGATTCCCAAGATGCTGTGCGTCTCTTTGTGTGTGTGTGTTGTAAGACGATAATACAGAAGAAGATGTTGGTGCATTCAAGCAGCCCATTCTCATACCCAGGTCGTCAAATGCCAACGCTTTGTCACGGCCGTCGGCGTTCCGATAGGAGACGCACTGGACTTTCCATTAACTACAATGTGAACCCATCCACGGCGACAGTAAACGCTCTGGGAAAGTGCTGTGGTGACGTATTATAAAGAGCGAAAGAGACACACAGGGCAAGTGGAAGGGGAGGTGGATGGGTCCAACAAACACAGGACTTTCATCCAGGAGACCTCTGTTCATGCCCTGTATGTTACATTTCACTTTCACTTTACAATCAGCTGTTTGTTCGTGTCCCTTGCTCACGTCAAATCACATTTCACTGTAAAAACAGTAATTTCATGCCCTATCGTGTTGTTTTTTACCTAAACCTATCTAAGTGGTTTTGCTGCCCAAACCTAAACAACTGTTTTTATATTAATTCAAAATATTAAGCACATATTTACTGCGAGCGAAAAGTGACGCCGAGGGGTCGCTAAGCATGTGTTTAGTGGAAGTTACAGAAGAAGATGTTGATCTTTCATCTATGGTGCAGTCAAGTGTTTTTCTGGTAGCTCAAACGTTCACAAGAGCCCACGTTATTTTTTTTATTTTTTAGGGATGCACCGATCCGACTTTTTCAGTCCCGATATCGATGCCGATACCTGGGCTGTGGGTAGCGGTCGATACCGAGTATCGATGCCGATACCGGTGTTTAATTAATCAGCTGTATGCTTCACTGTGTGGAAGTGACTGGGATCAGTCTGTTATGTGTAAGGAAACATCAGGCTTGATTTCAACATTGCTTTACAATAACATGCAATAAATAAATACATAGATAAACATTTATTGAATTGTCATTTATTATTAAAATAAATCGGTAAAAAAAACAACTATAGGCATCGCCTATTTCTCGCTTAAAATGTTTTCAGAAGTAGATTTTGGTGGATTGTTTAGACGGAATAACAGAAAGTTTACGAGCAGGTCTCCATGTTGTTTCCTCTTTGAAACAGCGAGCAGAAAACCAGGGATCAGTTTATGTACATTAAACGATAGAGTACGTCGGCGCTTGAACGGCCAGTTGAGTGGAGCAGCGCGTCTCCTGGTGTCCTCACCGGACCTGGTGGACAAGTACCGCTGGATTTAACATTATAGACATGACCACTGACTATTTGTAGACAAATTTAGACACAGATTCACAGACTGACCGTTCACGGTACAGACATATACTCGGTTTTAACCGAGTCTTGTTGTGAAAAGGAAACAAGCCAACATCTATTTTGTTGTCAGTTGCTTAGCAACAACTGAAACTAATCGAATTCACAGACATTTGTGTACTCAACTTCCTGTATGTCAAACATATGACCTCACAAGTTGAATTTAAAGGCAGCGCAGAGTCAAGTTTCCTCATGTGGATGCAGATTCACCTCTCTGATCCTCCCACTAGTTCAAGTTCGAATGGAGGCGAGTATAATCAGATTTAGGATCAGACTGAGGTGTCGTCTCCTCCGTCAGACAGCCGGGCTGTTTTACCTTTTCCCCTGTCGGGCTCTTGTCTCCTAATGGGCCATTGAGACAGCGCTCAGCCTCCTCTCATCTCTTCATCACCCCGTTCATCTTCATCCCTGGCTCGTGTAATTCCTCTATTTGTCTTCATCCCTGGGGCCCAGTGACCCTCCCCAAACCGCCATTCCCTGCTTCCCTAACAGCCTGCGAGGGAATTCATCCAATTACAATCAGCAGCATGCAATTGGCTGATTAGATCACGGTGGGCAGGCCGGCTGTGTAACAATTTAGCAGAGCCGGCTCAAATCGGATTCCCTCGGCACTTCAAAGGCGCGAGACAATCCGTTAGGACAGGGCCACGGGCGCTGCGAGGGCGAGGAGGAAGGCGGGGAGCGGGGCAGGGCAGCCAGCAGCCGACAAGGGGGGTTTGCTGGAAATTCAATCTAGAACGCCATAGCTTTGGAGGTGGGCCAGCCGCCTGTCACCGTCACCATGCCAACCTGCGCCTCAGCACACCCCCAAGTCATGACCTACCACGTGGTCGTCCCACTGCGGCTACATCAAACAGGCTCTTACCGTTATCGTATCGTAAGTTATCGTATTTTCAGATGTGTCGAGGATTTCATTTTGCTTCTTATTTTCATGGCCAAGAGCATCGTTGAAATGCTCAGCTGTTTTGTAGCATTTCTGTGTTTTGTCATGGATGTCTTGAGAATTGGCGGACCCCCTTGGGGGACGGCGTTATGAGCTTGTTTTCCTCTAGCGAGGAGTTGCATATGTCGTAGCTGTTGACTCAACCGGGGCTGTGACATGAATCACAAGAGTAATATTTCATTGATGAATGACTTGTTGCTTACATGACCCACCGCTGTTTCCTTTGCCATCCTCATCTCTTGTTCACACTATCTGTGTCCCTATTTCTATCTCTTGCTGTTTATTGCCGTCTTGATCCCTTTTCTCTTTATGATATACGGCGGGGGCGACTCATCCCCTCCTCCCTCTCACCCCTACAATCAAATGCCATGGCTGGACCAGCTGCTCTTTCCAAGGACTGGAGAAGACTATACTTCCAAAATGGTGTCACTCACCAATGTCTTTTATGGCTCTACAATAAATAATGTGGCAGTCAAACATGTGAGAAGGGTAATGTCGTATATATACAAAGCCATCCGGTGGCACGAGATTGCAAGGCGGTGCTTTGAACTTGACATTCACAGTCTTTGGCACCAAGAACCACAGCAGTTAAAGGGCGGGTCCATCTGCGTTCTCTTCCGGGTTTTATCAAATGGAAACGCCTATTTAGCCGTTAGCAGAAAGCAGTAACGTAGGTTACCAAGGTCTGGTGGTTCTGAAGAGAGCGATATAACGGCTTCAGTTCCCCGTCTGACGGCAAGGTAAAGCGGCTGTGGACGGGAGCAGCAGAAAAACGTATTTTAACCACCTAAAAAAAATTGATATCAGTCTTAATACTATATAAGCTTATATGTCATGTTTTACAAGTCACCAGTGGCCTCAACATTTGTGACAAAGTGGATCAGAGGATGATCATATTTAACAATGTTTCGCAGTAGTAGTGAAGATGGTTGTTTGATATTCTTCCCTCCACCATCAATATCTCCAGACTTGCACCAAACCACTGTAGTTTAAGTATCCAAATCACTTATAATGGTTGCAGAGAACCTACAATGGCTTTACATATCTTCTCTTCAGAGTGCCATATATTTCAGGCCTGCAAAACCACTTTAAGTCTGAAGGTAATCCCCCGCCTCCCCATGGGAGAACTAGACAGACCGCTCCTCAACATTGTTGTGTCAGATTTGGACTGGACCAAAGCAGGACAGATATTGTTCACTGTGCTATTCTCTCATCCCTGGGCTGGATGCGTTTGGGTCACCTGGTATTCACAACATGCCTCAGGTGCTACTGAGAACAGCCCTGCCAGTCTCCCCAGTATTAGTGAGTCGAAGAACACGATAGGCATGATGCCTAACCTAGGACAACCTCTCAAGGCTCCCATGACTCAGTCAGACCGCACACGTCCTTTATACTTCACAACAAGGAGGGGTTCATTTAGGCACAGCAAGGTTCAGGTTGGTGCAGTCTAACCCTCCACCCATAGTAGAGAGAGAGAGAGAGGTGTGTACTGGCAGGTCCTCATAGTAGATGGTCCCAGATATTTTACTCTTTTTGTGCACAGAGATAAATAATGGCAGCTTGTTCGATGGAAGGAGGAGATTTGTGCAGCAGTGATGTAGTCGACACTCACCACATTCATCCAGTTCTACCTGTTTGGCTCCTTCTCTAGGTCGCTCCCTCTTATCATGCTCAACCCTGACCTCCACTGTAAAACCGACATGGACTTTCATTTATACAGTATAGCTCCTTTCTAGTCTTCCAACCACTCAAAGCACTTTACACTATAAGTCAGCATTCACACGCATTCATACGCTGCCATTCAAGGTGCCACCTGCTCATCTAAATACTCGTTCCCTTCGAGAGCAATTTGGAGTTAAGTGTCTTGCTAAAGGACGCTTCGACATGCGGACTGGAGGAGCCGGGGATCGAACCGCCCACATAATGAAGAGTAGCAACACTTTTGAATGAAATGCCATTAATAGCCACTTAAAGGGACTCTGTGTAAGAATCAGAAATTGCTTGTTAACAGCAACACCTGTGGTCGTAAGTTAACGACAGTCAGCGTCCTGTTGCTCGCGCTTGTGCTCGCTCTACATAGACATGAACGAGCATCGATCAAAACTAGTGAGGCGACACACGTCAGCTAAAACCACAATATCACTCTATATTTCAGCTGCTTGGCAGTAATGTTAGCTGACCAGACGAAGGTCTCTCCATGAATCAATGCTGATCCTAGTCTTGGCTTTTCCTGCCTCAGCCTCCCGACGGCGGCCGGAGGGAACGGGGGAGACACCGGAGTTTTGGTCGGAGACGATAACGTTTCTCTCTGCGGAGCCCCGTCACTTCACAAGACACGGGAAACCTCTGTTGGTCTGGAGGAGCTGCAGCAGTTATTTCTGCACAAACGTCCACTGTACATACACTAGATATTCTCAGAGCTACTAACTCTTCTGCAGTGTGGAGTGTGCGCGCATGCACGTGAGAGTAGAGCGAAAGAGCGAGTGAGAACAAGCGTGGTGTGTGAGTGAAGGCAAGCAGGCAGAGGAGCAGAGTACAGCATCGTCTCCCCTGTGTCCTCTGACCACAGTCAGGAGGCTGGAGCAGGATTAGTTGACACTGTTTTGCAAGACGGGCTTCACTAGATATAACTTTGCGGTTTTGGTGCTTCCGTGTAGTTTATGTTGGAACAGCGTAGACACGCGCAAGCGCGCATGGGACACCGACCCGCAATGATTTATAAGAGTGTAAGAAGTTACAAACAGTACCTTTAAATAAAGAGTGAATGTATGCGTAGAGGGAGGTGTCCTGAGGTAAAGAAGAGGGTGGGTTTGAAAGAGTGTACGTGTTGTGCACGATAAAAATACCAAAGGTCTTGTCCTGAGGTAACGCAAGGTGGCCAGATCAGCTGAGACGTGTCCAGTTAACACTCTCGTACTCCTCCTCGGTCTCCGTCTCTCACTCTGATCTCTTTATCTTAAGCCCATTTTCATGTTGTCAGTTTGCATGTTTCCACTGTTTTCAACGATATCACACATTCTCCTCCATCTGTCTTCATTCCTTATCCTGCATCTTGTCTCTCTGTATGTGTGTGTGTGTGTTTTTTTTGGGGAGGAGGGGGCTTATCTATAAATAAAGTATACTGGGGGGGTTGGACTCAGTCTAATAGCGTTGAGACAGGTGCCTGGGCTCACATTTCCCCTGGTGAAAGATCAGGCCTGCCACTCTCTCCAAGGCTGCTGTCACACACACAATCACAGACGTATACAAATACACCCAGCCTAACGCATGCTGAGCAGCAGTGCCTTCTTTGCCGGCGTATAAAACCAGCGATCAGGTCATGGGAGCGATGACTTTCCATTCGTTCTGGCTTTAAATCGTACTTAAGTTCCTTTAACTCCCAACGCTTAAGCTATCTCAACGCAGTTAACACCGCTAGGCCATTAACAGCCAACAGGTGCTACAAAACATTAACAAGAGTATTCACTGTACTCTGACTTCACCTTCATGACTCTGGGAGGATTATATGTGTATGAAACATACCACACACAGAGCGTCGGACTGAGCTTTATATAAATAAAAACAGGTATTAAATTGATATTCGAGATTTATCCACTGTAATGAATTGAAAAAGAATTAATCTTAGAGGAACTGGATGGAAGTGAAAGGGAATGAAGAAATGTTTTACCCAGAACTTGACGAGGAAGAAAGCGTTGTGCGGCCCTTTCTCAAACAGCTCCTTGAGGCCTCCCTTCTTTTCCGGGAACTTGTCGTAGATCTGCCTGACGTCCACAGACTCCAGATAGGCGTCGCTGTAACTCGGGTTGGACTGGCCGATGTGCACAAACAGGTGCTTGTTGAACTGGAACAGACGAAAAATGCACAACAGGAGATGAACGGAGCCAAAAAAAATGACACGTGTCCAGTTTGCTAAATTGCTTTTAACGACATCTGTCACACTGGACCTGCTGTTCCATTGAATCATGTTTATTGTAATATCCCATCACCTGTCTCGACGGTCCCACCCTTTATCTTCCCACTCATTCATGATCGTGTGTAATGTGCTGGTGTGTTTATTCTCTATGTGTTAATACAGATTATCCTGTTGTCTTTGTGAGAAGCTGATACACAACAAAACCACCAAAGTTTTAAAGGTCCCATATCGTGCTCATTTTCAGGTTCATAGTTGTATTTTGTGTTTCTTCTAGAACATGTTTACATGCTGTATTGTTAAAAAAAAACTTTATTTTCCTCGTACTGTCTGCCTGAATATACTTGCATTCACCCTCTGTCTGAAACGGTGCGTTTAGGATTGCACAAAGTTCATCTCCTGTGTTGTCTACTCACATTCTCGGGGTCCTGAGGTTGCTCCAGGAAGGCGGAGAACTCCAGCATTCGCAGCTTGGAGCTGGCAATGCATCTACCCTGCCAGAGGGGGGCACCGGGAGACATCGACAGCCCCGCTGTGCTTTCATAACCTGCAGACAAAGAGGGCAGTGAATGTGCGGTTTTGAGTGTAACAATGTACAAAAAACCTAAAGAGAAAATGCAGCTATTTCTCTGAGCTTTGCTCTTCATCACGAGCCGCGTCGCCTCGTCACTTTGCCGGCGTGACAGCGTACTGTCAACACAGTCAGGGTGGAGAAAGAGCACCCACCTGTTATAGGGGTCGGGCCGGACGCCTGCATGGCGTAACTCTGCTGGGAGAAGGGCTTAATGCTGGAGAGACGAGACAGACAAGAGAGAGAGAGGCATGTTATGTGCACCGTCTCGGCCTCATGACCCCTTCTCACTTCTACTAATTGGTCCGCCTGACCTCTGAAGACGCAGGGGGCTGAATGTCAGACAGCTGAGGACTTTTCTTTATAATTGTACTGATGTGTTTTAATTTGTCCTGAGATTCAGTCCCCGACTGAAATGTATCTGATGGTTATTAAGCTGATCACATGAGAATTACTGATGGATAGTGTGAGTATAGAAAGAATGGCTACTCACTCTTCGTGGCCTCCTGGCTGTCCTGGAAGAGCCCCGTGCCAAAACTGGGAAGAAAAGAAGTGCAAACTATATTACACAGCTCCACCTTGACACTAATTCTCACATATGAATTGTTTATGTTGTTTATTCTGCTTTTCAAAACAGAAGTAGAGAGATGAGAGGTGTTTCTGCAATCAAAGAAAATCAAGCTTAAAGTATCATCAAATCAAATCATATTATATTTAGTGTCTCGATCATGACACTTCAACATGCAGACAGTAGGGAGGCGGGGATTGAACCGTCAACCTTGTAGCTAAAGGATGACCTGCCAACTGAGAAGCTTGTCAGGTGATTGGATGAACCATCTGTCAATCAAACTTGCTGATGCCAGTCGGGAGAAGAGCAAAAATATCTTTTCCGTCGAGAAAAAGCCTGCAGCTCTTCTTTCAATGAAGAAATACTCTCCAGTTCTGATAGAACTGCTAACCTTTCCAAGAGCTGCCATTATTGTTTAGAATGAACAGTCGCCACGCCCGTAGCTGCTAATAGCTGCTAGGATTGGTCCGTGGTCTGGCGAGCTGGACACAAACGCGTTACTTCAAGCCTGACGAGATGGATTTTTGTGTGATCCTGCGATTCTCCCGTGATCGAACAAACCCGCTATCCCCACTAAGCCGAGCCACAGCAGTTCTGAAGAGGTCAAATCATCTGTGACCAAACTACCGCTTGAAAAATCGTGAAGGGAAGCAGTCTCAAATATGTGCAATTCAGAAACTGAATCTACAAAGAGACACAACAAGATAAAAGTAACCAACATCCAGGGAAACGATGGACACACATTCATCAGTGTATGGGGTGATGAAAAACCACCAACCACAGAAACGTTTTCAATAAATGTGGCTACTGCTCAGCCTTTCAGCTTAATCTGAATAAGACGGTGTAGGGGGACACTGGTCAGGGACTCACCCCACCAGAAGTGGGATAGGCCGGCCTAGACAGGCCCTGGAGAGCCATCTTGTTCTGGAAAGCCGTAGGCGAGATGATCTGGGCGGAGGACATGGTGGCCATACTCTGCAGGGCCTTGTCTTTGGCAACCTGGTCCTGTGGAGAGGGACGCAGAGCGAGACAAAACAGACAGTTACGCAAACGGAGAGCGCTCGTCAGACTCCATTTAAGCCGGCGCCCCGCTTCAACCGGTAACACAAGCAGAGCCCTAAAAAGGGAAGTGAAGCACCGAGGCCAGCTTGCATCATCGGTGAATCCCTGCCAGAGCCGAAGAGAAGGTGATATTACAGTCAAGGGCCTTTGGGTCAAGAGTTAAGTTTATTGCTTTGGCAGGGGCAAGCTAGTGATGACAACCAGCTCCTGTTGGAGGTCAGACTGGAAGACAAGGCAGGCTACAGGGCGATAAGTTAATATGCCAATAACTGCATAGAAACTGCTAAGTTTAAAATAGTGAGATAGCTATAAAAGTGTATTTCCTGTGCAACGCTGTAAAGCGATACCACTCTTGTTTTTGAATCCACTCCTTCAGCAGTTTCCAAACCACAGAGGACTACAAGCACTTGCCGCCCAGCCCTAATGGGCAAGGCCACACGGTGCATTCTTCTTCCCAGAACTGGCAAACACAAGGGCATAGCTGAAATTCGGGGGGGGTACATGTGGCAGGGATCTCAGTTACACCAAAGACGTATTTAAAAAAGGGCCTGTCGCAGAGGCCAACCCTGTGACCGGTGCCGGACCCTGCCAGCTGAACCCTCGTGGCCGCCGTCCAAGGCGAGAGGGGAGAGTCCCGTTGCCTCCCGAGTATGCGGGTGTGCGTGGACGAGAAATGTAAACTGAGAAAGTACTGGGGGGGTCGGGGATGTGTGAGCTCTCAGCGCGCCACACAGGAAAACTTTTATTGAGGTGCTTATCAAATGTAATACTTGGAAGGAATAATGCAGGGATTAATTTGTTTCCTGACAATTGCGTTTTGGTTCATCTTGTTCATAATCGTGCGCACTAAGCCTCGGGCCTCCTGAAATGTGTTCACATTTCATCGAAATGTGTCAGCATCCCATTTAAGACCAGCGTCAATGAGAGGGGGTGCAATTAAAAAAACATCCAATCGTTTGTGCCTTTGTGTTAATAGGATGTGAATACAAGGCAGCGCAGGGGCCACGCTGACATACCTTTAACACAACATGAAGCTTCATTATAAGAGGGAATAATAGAAGGTAATAATGGTTTCACCCTCTTTCCATCTGCTGCTGCTGCTCAACTTGATTAAACTAAAAAAAAAAGCATCACACTAATCATCACACCCTTAACTCAGCTAGGACTATTTTCTTTCCCTGTGGAGAAGAAATGGAGATTTGCAATTAATGATTTGATTACATCCACATTAACCTGACCCGCCACATGTTTTTTTTACACACAGAACCATGGCTAAAAGCCGTCGCTGGAAACTGTTTGGAAAAGGGCAGGTACTTTCAGGCAGGTGATTGGACGAACCATCTGTCAATCAAACTCTTGCTGAAGCCAATTGGGAGAAGATCGAAAACATCTTTTCCATCGCGAAAAACCTTCAGTGCCGTTAGTTGTTCTTCTTTCAAAGAAGAAATACTCTCCAGTTCTGATATATAACTGATGCTATTGCAACATCTACACTAACATCTTAAGGTTATTGTTGTTAAGAACAGTCACCTCTCCGTGACGCCACACACAACTAAACCACGCTCGTAGCTGCCAGTAGCTCCTCCCAGGACGCTGATTGGTCGTTGCTCTGGCTTGCGGGACACAAACGTGTTATTTGAAGCCTGACAAGATGGATTTTCGTATGATGTGTGACACCACGAGAATCCAGCCGCCGTGCAAGGTTACATCCACATATCCTTAACTTCATGAGTACATTCAAAAAGGAGCAACACTTGTTAAATCGTCCAAAACATCATAGTGAATATAAAAGAGCAAAAAGAGGTTGACTCACGTAGCGTACCTTCAGCTTCACCTGGATCTCTCTGGCCTTCCGTCGGGCCAGAACCTGGATGTGACTAGATACCTGAAAGACGGACAACACAGCGGAGTTAAGCATTGCATTCATGTTTCCAGCTAAAATTGGTGACTTAGTTTTTAACTTAGGTTTTAATCCTTTAACCCTGTGTGTTCAACATGGATTTCCTCCAGATGCTTCCGTTTCCTTTACAGCTGGAAATAACGATTATTTTCATTGTCGATTAATCGAATAGTTGTTTGGTCTATAAAATGTCAGAAAATGGTGAAAAATGTCGATCAGTGTTTCACAGAGGAGTAAATAAACCAGAAAATATTCACATTTAAGAAGCTGGAATCAGGGAATTTTAATTTTATTTTATTTTTATTTTCTTAAAAAATTACTCAAACCGATAACCAATTAATTTAATAGTTGACATCTAATCGATTAATTGTTGCAGCTCTAGTTTCCTTCCACAGTGTGAAAACATGCAGGTGAATTTAAGACTCTAAATTGGCTAAAGGTGTGAATGTGAATATGTTTGTGTGACAACCTGACCAAGGAGTACCCCGCCTCTTGCACAAGGTTTAGAGAATGGATGAATGAAATGTACAAATGTATGTATGCTTGAACAATTAGTTGATTAATCGATTGACAGAAAATTAATTGGCAAGTGGCCATTTCTCTGCATTGAGTACTTTCACTTTTAATAATTTAAAGGAACAGTTGTGTAGGATCTGGCGGCATCTAGCGGTGAGGTTAGGAGATGAAATTGAAAACTTCTCCTGTGTGCCAAGCGTGTTGGAGAGCTACGGCGGCCGACGCAAAAATACAAATGGGGCCTTCTCCAGAACCATTCAGAGCAGAGCCAGTGTGTTTGTACGTGGGAAGTGAGTGATGAAGAGAGAGAGAGAGCGGCGGCGACGGGAGCGAGTAACGTTATCGACTCCGGCCCAAGCAGGAAAAGTTAACACAGTGTTTGGTTTGTCCGTTCTGGGCTACTGTAGAAACATGGCGGTGCAACATGACGGACTCCGTGAAGAGGACCCGCTCCCTATGTATCCCTAATTGTTACACACCGGCCCTTTAACTACATTTCCCTGATTATACTTACAGATATTGACTTTCAGTGCAGGACGTTTACTTGTAACAGAGTAGTTTTACAGTGTGGTATTAGTACTTCCTCCACCACTGCTCAGCTAGGAATAGGACCTAAAGATGGTGCTGTCTGTCCGTTAACACTTTGGTCTAAATAAAATGAAATCCAGTATGGATATTCCAACCCTTTGAAATAACCTTGTTAAGCAAAAAATCAAGACTGAAGTTGTTAAGGCAGCTCCCTCAGGCAATGTGAGATATAACTAACTAAATATTGCTGAAGTGTTTTTATTTTATGTGTTGTTATTTTTGTTTAGCCCCATCTCATGTTGTAATCTGTTCTGTCTGTACTGCAGCACAGCAGTCCATCAGTTTACTGTTGTTGGACCAGCAGGTGTCCCTCTATCCCTCCAACCTGTCCCATCATCCATCTCTGATCCCTCTCTGCCCCCCCCCTTTCTCCCCTCATCTCCACTCATCTCTTCTCATTCTCACTCCGAGTCTGCCAGATGACTTAGCAGGGACCCTTTCTCCCCACATCCATCACTGCCCATACATCACTCATTCCATATCAGATACCGTAGTGAGGATAGAGTTCCAAATCCCTCGGCCTGTCCCGCCTCAGTCTCCCATGCAGATCCCCGTATTCCCCAGCTTCTTGCCCCTTCTAACAAGCACCAGATCCATGAGGTGGTGAAGAACCAACACCGACACCTGATCCTATAGCATCTGTGCATTGGGCCCTGGCCCTAAATCAATCGTCATGTCTAGGAGTGAGGAGGGGGGGTACCCAGGGTGTTGGGGCGTCACTCAGCAGCAGAGGCCTTTTTCTGGAGGAGTCAAAAATAGAGGCTGCTTCAAATGACATTTATGGAGAACTTACCTGCTTCCTGGTCCGCGTCTTCCCCGTGCGAAGTTTGATGTACCGTGCAATCAACTCATTTCGTCCTGTAAGGGACCAGAAAACAACATCATTGTAGTATTTAGTGTCATCATTTAGTATCATCAGTGGAAAAAAAGAGGTGCCAGTACTGCCCTTATTCACATGTTGACGTGAGTATCGGCCGGGATCAGTAAATCATTATTACATTCTGAATTTCTACAGTGAGTAAAAGACACTAGGAGATATTGCTGATGTTCTCAACATGAATTTAATTTATTCAGAGTTGTGAGTTGTGCCAGAAGTCGGGGGTCTAAGGGGCCATTGGGGACTTAAGAACTAGATGAAGAAACACAACTTGTAAAATGCCACACGCAAGCTTTGATGCTCGTAGTACTACCAAGTGAATATGGCCAAGGCCGTGTTCAATCCACATGTTTAGATATTATGTCGTTGGTATAAGAGCAGCGTGGTGTGTGGTTGAGCGACAGAGAGAGAGTGACGGTGGATGCGCTCAGGGCACACAGCAGCGCGTGAGAGAAGTGCCGGTGTTGTGTTGAATACTGTTTCCCTGTCAGTATGTGTTTCCCCCTACCTACACCTGAACCAGCCCTTGAGGCCCTTTCAGACACAAAGCGAGAACGGCACCACTGCGCTCTGAAACACATTATTTTATTACTTGTGTCTCCGACGACTTTTTGCTGAGCAAAGCAGGGGCGAAGCAAGCCGCTCGCTGCACCCAAAATTCAACCTTGGGCGCAGCAACATGCTGTGATGTGTGCTGCTGATCCCAGAGGTGATCCCAGCGGTGAGCCCAGCGGTGAACCCAGCGGTGAGCGCAGAGGTGAGCCCAGCGGTGAGCCCAGCGGTGAGCCCAGCGGTGAGCCCAGCGGTGAGCCCAGCGGTGAACCCAGCGGTGAGCGCAGCTCAAACAGCGTTGTGTTTGAAGGGGGCCATTATCCCTAACCACCAAGGGGGGGCGCTATCATTTTAACAGGAGGGAGACACTATTCGACCGGGGAACAGACTTTGACATAACACCGGTGCACCAGAAAAAGTCACGGTACACAGAAACAGTAAAAGAGCCGGCTGCTACTGGTGAGTACCGGCCCACTGATAGGGGCATAAGAACATTAATGTGTCAATTATTGAAATGTTAAAGGAGAAAACATGCAATACTGTAGCTTCCACTTGTCTTATTGTAGATAGCTGTGTAAAATAAGTGTTAAGAAGCGATCATTAAAAACAACTTGATCCTTTGTGTGATTTGGAATTTGGAGAATTTAATTTAGAAAAGTAAAAGTGGGTTTGTTTGTTATCATTATCTTATGATACACATTTGTATACCTGCTAATTGCCAAATTACTCCGTTCAGTTTCTTTATATATTTTCTTTTGTTTCTGGAACATATGCTGTGTTTTTTAATTTACTTATTTAATATTTTTTTATAATATCTGTATATCGAATTACTTGATTTAAAAGTGTTTTGTTTACATAAAATGTGTATACTGTTTGCTTGTATTTGCTGTACTGGTTACCTGACTTTGGCATTGTATGTATACAGTACAGTATATATACAGTATATATACATACATACATTGTATGTGTATATTTTGGATTTGCACCTTATTGTTATTCTTAGACTTTTATATTTGCACTCTTCCCACTTTGTATTAAACTGCATCACTGCAGCAATTTCCCTTTAGATAAATAACGTTTTATCTTATCTTATCTTATCTTATCCTGCTACCTACCCTAAATCATAAAAAAATAAAGAAATAAACTGGAGAACGTCTGCTTGTCTGGGCTGTTTAGTTGAAGTGAAAGTGAGGGGCTAATGAGGAGCATGTTCTCGGTGTGGAGGGATTAAAATGTTTACCGAAGCTAACTATTAACTCGTCATCTGTGAGCCTGCTCCGCATGCCTCAGCGAGGCATGAGGAAATGTATATGCCACTGCCGCACTGTATATTTCTGTGCACAAATACTTGTGTGCTGCAGTCACTGAAGTCGCTCCATAATTAGGTAAATTAACTGCTTAAAACAAGTTTGTGTTCATGTCTGTGTGCGCACATATTTGGGAGAGTTTGCATGCATGCACGTATACAGATGCAAACACACGTGCCTGAAGTCAAGAGTCGAGGCTGTCAAGTGTGTCAACGCTGAAAACTTTAAGTATATCCTCAAGTATATACATCTGTCTGTGTGAGAGCTTGCATCAGCCGGAGCCTGACCCCCCTTGGAACTCTGCAGCGAGTGTGTGTCTGTGCGCTGTCACCGCTGACAGACAGGTCACATTGGCAGAGCAGGTGGAGGCTGCAGCCATGCGATCCTCAGACCGGACTCAGGACAGACACGGCACAGGCAAGTGACCAAAGGGGGGCCAGTCTGGTGAGGCGGCCAGGCAGCTGGCGTGTGTGTCAATGTTTATGGAATATGCCTTTACGCCTGCAGTAAATCTTGGGCTCGTTCCTCCCCCACCCCCCATCCAGAGTCTCCGGTTACCACGGAGGGCAACGGTCATGTGGCTTCTTTCACCCTCTTCTCCAAAACTAAACCTCCAGTTTAACGGCTAAGATTGTTGAAAACATGCAAATAGACACGTACTGTAGAGGAGTCCAAGTCCATGCAATGTAAGATGGACCGTATAAAATCTAGTGGCTATTATACAAGGAATACACACACTTTTGCAGACATAGTGCTGAAACGATTAGTCAATTAATCGACTTGTTCATTGACAGATAATCACATCAGAAACACTTCCAGCAATAACTTAAAGCGTGCTTGCAGCGTGTCGGATCTGGCGCCATCTAGCCGTGAGGTTGCAGATTGCAACCAACTGAAACTTCTCCCAAGTGCCAAGTCTGTTGGAGAGCTACAGTGGCTGACCCGAAAACGTGAATGCCCATCGTCTAGAGCCGATGTTTAGTTTGTCCGTTCTGGGTTCTACTGTAGAAACTCAGGTAGTGCACCTAATTCTAACCTTAACCATTCAACATCAATTCCTATTTGTTCTGTAAAGGAGTGTGTAGTAGAGTCATGTCTCATACGGCGGTTACAGCTAAGGTCGCAGAAGCGTAGCACCCGACCTCCAGTTCCCTCTCAGGTAAACACAGTTATCTCTGTCAGCACTTTCCCCAGTTGTTTGTACTGTTTTCCGCTGTTAGCACCGTTAGCTGCGAGCCGCGGTTTCCCGCCACCATGTTAAGAACCGTTGAAAGACAAAAGAAGTGCTCCCAACCCGTATTTAGCACCTTTAACCATTCAAGGTCAATGCGTAACCCCAACCATCTCACGAGCGTTACGCGACTTATGGATTACCTTCTATAGACACGACTCCATGAAGAGGACCCGCCCCATATGTAGATATAAACGGCTCATTCTAAGGTAACAAAAACACAACAATTCTTATTTTCAGGTGATTATACACTAAAGAAAACCTACTTATTAATATTATATTATATTTCTGCCAATAGATCCCCCTCAATGCTACACTCTGGTCCTTTAAATTAACTTTTATCAGCAAAAACGCTAAAAACGTTCGCTGGAATCAGCATCTCAAATGTCAGTATTTGCAGATTTTACATTGTTTAATATCATTATCACTTGAATATCAATTCTGGGAAATTGTTGTGGGCTTTTTTTACAAAACTTTTTGGGACAATTATAACAATTAATAGATTAATTATAAATAAAAACAATCAATTAGTTGCATAGAGAACAGAAACTGGTACTACAGTAATAAAAAGGGAGGACACAGACAGACACAAGATCATTTACAGAGTGAATCACACCACTCTTGCACTCAAAGGAGATTTCTCATGCTCCCACACAGGCCCACACACACACACACACACACACACACTAGAGTTTGCACCACCTCTTAAACACGGTCATTTTCCCTTGGCACCACATCTCCATGTGAATTAACACACGGATCAGTCACGACACACAACCTGGTACAAACCCGTCAGATTTTCCCTTACATAGTGATGCCCGGGTCAGACCTCCTCGCGCTTCATAAACCGGCCAATCAAGCGACGCCTAACGGTGAAACGAAGAAACCCGAACCCCCCCATCAGAAATTTCGTCAGCCAATAAAAGTGATCAGATTTTGCGCGGAACGCAAGACACCCTTTTCGTCCTCGGTGCTCATGTGAACCGCAGACATGGATTTCCACGTAATGCTTTCTGAAAGCATTTGAGTGTTGTTGCTAAGTCACTGCAGGTTGTACACCCAGCAGGGGGGAATCTATCGGCCAGACGTCTGCCTCTGTAAACTGTGGGCTCTATAAAGCTATAAACTCTTGGTTTCATAGTTTTGGCTTTTATTACCTCCGCCCATGCAGAGGGCCTATAGGAAGGAGGTTATGTTTTCACCGCCGTTGGTTTGTTGGTTTGTTGGTTTGTCCGTTTGGAGGTTTACTCCAAAAGTCCGAGATGGATTTGAATGAAATTTCCTGGAGGGGTGGGGTGTGGCACAATGAACAATCCATTAGATTTTGGTGGCGATCCGGATCATGATCCGGCTTCGGGATTTTTTTTTTAATGTCATCTATATAATCAGACTTCTTTTAGCAACTAGAGGAGTCGCCCCCTGCTGGCTGTTAGAAAGAATGCAGGTTTAAGGCACTTCAGCATTGACTTCACTTTACAGAGACGGAAGATGCCAGCTGTTTTTAGCACATGTATGCAACTATTAAACATGTTTATTAAACAACAACAGAGTGATATTATCTGTGAATGAACCAGAGCTGGTTGGGAGAGATAACAAGAGGAAAAAAGTAGTCGATCTGAGTCTTTGTAAAGTTCCAGGCTCCTGCAACACACACACACACACACACATATTACCCAGCTGTAGAACTGCCTTTGTGTGAGGCTTTTGTGGACTAAACCCCTCTCTAAAATGCCGTCTACTCCAGTTTATACACACAGTCGCACACTAGACATAAACTCTCACACACACACACACACACACACTTCAGCCCGAGTCGCGGCATTCATTCCGTCTCAATCTTATTTTCCTTTCAGAACTGTAACTCCTCAACCGTTTAGTGTTTATCGGGAGGTGCACTCGCCGGCCGATTGTTTGAGCCCCTAAATGCATATTTCTTTAATTCCCCAGGGATTAAGAAAGTGTTCCACATTTCCTCGCAATCAAACTCTTGAAAAGACGAACAGAGAGCTTTGTCAAAGTCCTCACAGTACTTGACCTCAAATGAACATTAAGTTGCCTCTATCGAGTTCCTCACGTTACAGCAGCAAGTTCTTCCAGTTCCCCGGCAATTTATCTTGTGCAAACTTCCCTCACACAGCGTACAGTAAGATGTACATTGTGTACCCAATCCAAAAGGGATTTTCAAAATAGCAGACACAGATGCGTGAGCATGTCTCCACAGATGAATAAAAAACTTTTCATGAATTCAGAAAAACCAGACCATCTTTTGAAACTCTTGTTATGGAGTTGAAAGCTTTTGGGCTGAAGTTGTTGTCAAACTTGATCGACGTGAAAACCACGGTATTTGTCAAGTACAACCAGGAAAGACACGAGAGACGGAAAGTTCTTCTGTGATGAAATGTCAACATACCTGTCTGACAGGATAAATAATAAAAAATGTTTTCTACATTAAAATGAAAAGGTTTTTCTTCTCAGGAATAACGATTAAAAAAATGTACTCTGCCAGCAACAAAGCAAAGGACAAACAGCTTTATCAATAAGACGGTATCTCCATTCAAAATTAGCCAGGTATGTATTGCAAGCATGTAAACAACAGCTTCATTAATGGGCTGTCGAAGAGGCTTCGCTTCATGTTCTCGTATCAGATGCCCTGCCACTCCTAGCGCGAGTGCTCGGGGAAGGGCCCCCATCAAAAATATCCTCCGACACACACATGAGATCAGAGAGGGGGACTCAGTCACACAGCGATGAGATCATTATATCCAACGGGAGTAGCACCGACGGGCCGAAGGGCTGCGGGAAAGTCAGTAGGAACATTACACCGTCACCCGCTGCTCCACAGTTTGATGTTGTTTATCACACGGCCTGCAGTCACGGACTCGTCTGGGGGGAAATCTGATTCTGGAAACTTTTCTTAAGGGCACGAAAAGTGTCCGACCGCAGCGGCAGCAGCAAAGTCAGAGTGATCCAGAGTTCAGGGGATACTGCTACCTAGAAAACGTTATAAATTGTGAGTTTATAGGGGAGACTGCTGTTGCTGGTAACTTTTCATCTATATGATAAAGAATGTGCTGGTACTGCACTTCAGTACAAATACAGTACCCCGAACTCAATCAAAAACATCTAAAGTCTTGATTCCTGGAGCCGTGATGGTCCTAAAAGGCCTTTACAAACACTGTTTCACCAGTTTTCTCCTCCTCCTCAGGCCGGTTGGTGGAGGTCAGAGAGCGGTGGACGGGGTTAGTGAAGGCGCTCTATAGTGTCCCTTCCAAAGTCAACCTCTGGGCCTGCCTGCTCATAAATCTGCCCTTCCCCAGCGGGGCTGCGGTCATCACTGGCCTGGTCTGATCTCTCTCTCTCAGTGTCTCCATCTCAGCCTGGTGCATTCCTCACATTCCTATATACTGACTGGTCCGGACCGGGTCCTGCATCTGCTGCTCCGACATCACCCCCACGTCCTGTATGTGTGTGTACAACAACAACAACACCCCCCTATAGTAGGTACATAAACCTTTGGATTCATCACCCTAGTCTACACTATTCAGGCTGAAATCAAACTATAATTATCAATCTCAAATGCACCTTGAATGATACAGCCATCTCTGTAGAACAACTTGTATGTGCATGCATTTTCAACTACAATCTGTTGAACCTCTGACCAAATTTAATGAAGTTATAATTACTCTAACACTTAGATTTGTGTGTACATTTGTGCCTGCATGTCTGACTGTGTACAAACTGCCATCCTGTCTGCAGACACATCTGCCAGCCATACGTCTCCCCTCAACAGCACATATGCCCCAGTGTGTCTGCTGCTCTGGAAAACAAAGGTCACATTTAGGCTGCAGGAATGTCTTGGCTGGGTGTTATTTCCCCTCCGATAGAGCCTGCTGAGCTCTGAAAAGACCTCTATCAAGCCTCCGGACAACGAGCAGCGAGTCCAGTGCTACAACAGTATAGAGAGCCAGTGATGCAACATGCTGCTCCAGCATTAACAGAGACACTAAGCATACCTGGATCATTTAAAAAATAGATAACTAGAGTCAAAGTCGAGCATATTAATGCTTAATATATTTGGTTCATATCATCTAACATATTATAAGCATGATGACTGTGTGCATATAATAATGTGGAACATGCATAATAACTGAGGAAACTCCAGTGATGTGTACAATGACATACTCTCTTTCATTAAGAACGTTTTCATTTTAAGTTATTTTTTTATCCAAATTAGGGCTGCAACTAACGATTATTTTCTCCATTCATCGACTAGTTGTTGGGTCTATAAAATGTCAGAAAATGGTGAAAAATGTGTTTCCCAAAGCCAAAGACGACGTCCTCAAATATCTTGTTTTCCACAACTTAAAGATATTCAGTTTACTGTCATAGAGGAGGAAAGAAACCAGAAAATATTCACATTTAAGAAGCTGGAGTCCGAATTTTTACTTCTTTTTTTTTAATTACTCAACCCGTTTAATCAATTATCAAAATAGTTCAAATAATAATGTAATAGTTGACAACTTATTGATTAATTGTTGCAGCTTTAATCTAAACCAAAACCCTCAAATAATGAACCTAACTCTTAACCAATGTTTTCATGTGACAAATATCAGAAAACTCTCGGCAATTTATGCGATTGCTATGTTTTCGTCTGTCAAGTTACTATCCCAAAAATGTAGGTATTTTTGAATTCATGCAGATATTCATAAAACACTCTCGAACTCACAAATGAAGCAGCTGGTTTAACAGCTAAACTGTGCACTACAAGATGATTCTGACAACATCTGAGGAGAGAAATAGGCATCAACGTAACAGAATATTGATTCATATTTGATCAGCGCTGCCTAGTTTCACCGTTTGGTCGGTGTTCGCGAGTGATTGACAGCCGGCTCTCATAGACGGCAGCTGGACAGCAGACCTCAGATCAGCTCTGACTGCTTGTTTTCCTCCGGTCTGTGAAATCTTGCAGATGCCGTTAGAAGCACCGGAGGACACCGGAGGACACAGAGGAACATGATTTTTTTCAGGTTACCTGTTTACTACTGTCACGATATAGCGACTGTTTTATAAAAATAACTTTTTTTTAATGATATTTGCTCCAATCTCGCCTACTTCAGCTTTAATTGCCTGACCAGTATAACCCGAAGTATTTTGTCTACAGGCAATCAATTCAACATACAGTATACTGAAACAAGCTGCCAATAACACAGATATTTTGTATATTGGAGCATCTCCTCCAGAAATTCCTCCAGAAATCCGAAACTGCTTTTGAAGTAAACACAACTAACGTCGAAGTCTTTGTCTCCATGTCACCTATAATTAGTAACATTAAATTCAGGAAATTTGAGAAATTATTAGGAAATTATAAGCAAATAGAGGATCAATACAAATAAGCGTCACTTTCCCTCCTATTCTCTTATTAACTGTGAGTTGGTTTCTGAGAGGAAGCTGTGGTTTTTGCCAGCCTGAATGACACCTGTGAGAGATAATCAGAGTCCTGCTCTTATCAGCACAGTAACCAGAAGCTCTGCTGCCTCGAGCCAAATCTGAAGTTTGCTCTTGATTTCTGACAAAGTATTTAAGTATAGTATTTCCAGCAGAGGAGTAAATTTAACAGATGTCATGTTATATTAACACAACATGCCACGAGTGTCTTTGCAATCACAGAGATTTATGCAGAGGTAGTTTGCGCGAGGCTCGACGTATTTTAATCACATAGACAGATCAACAGATGTCTGACCCGTTTGGAACCTTCTACCTTTCACCTTGCTGATCTGAGATGTCTAGATAAGGTGACAGTGACAGCTCTGTTACACTGCTGTCACTGCTCGCCACCTCCTATTGGTTTCACCGTGAGATACGGAGCTGTACAGACAGAAGGAGATTGACTCGGATGGAGGGAGCAGAGATTCCGTCGGCGGCGGGGGGGTTTCCTCGAAAACCCTCCAGAGAGCATTAAGTCCCAGGAAAGCATGAAAGCCAGCATCAGGACTAAATGTTACGAGGTTCAGGCTCATCCTCATGTGAGGCTTGTGTGTCCCCCCACCGGTGAAACACAAACCACTTGTCTGTCATGCTAATAAAAGAAAAGATAAGCTGGAAAGTGTATAAAATGATGCACAAGACATTTCCATCTCCAGTGCAGCAATAAGAAACATGGTTTGACTAGAGACCATCTCAAAGTGGGAGGACCTCCTCCCCGCTTCCTACTCCGCCCTACTTCCGGCACCCTTGCACCCATCTTCAAACTCTGACTTCATTTTGATCTCAGCTACACACCTATAAAGGTTTTGTGACTGCATCTTGCACGGTTGGTTCTGCTACAGTCGGTGTCTCCAGGAGCACATTTTGCCAAGAGGACTCACAGAGACTCAGAAGGTGAAAACAAAACAGACGTCGCGGCTGGTAAATATTTCCTATTGAGTAAACATCATAGACCTTCAATGAAGAGTTGAAGCAAGCCAGTGCAGAATATACACACAGTTGTCCCTATCAATGTCATCCATATTGCCTTTAGTTTACAAAACATAATGCAGAAGTCAGTGTACGTCTTCAAGCAAAGAACTGAGACACGGTTACAAAGGAAAACCACTTGAAAACACACACACACACACACACACACACACACACACACACACACTCCAGAGGCTTCTTCAAAAAGGTCAACAGGCCAAGGTCACCAGTGAATCTCTCACTTTACTGCCAGAGTTTGTACCCGGGTGAGGACTCGCTGTTGCTTTCCACTGACCTTTACATCACATTCTTAATGAGAATGAGACTTGAGGCGAAAACATATTTGCGTCGCCTGACAAAAAAAAACGACAATGGGTTTGAAATGTTGCGCAAGCGGAGCTCAGTGGGAGCATGATTCATTGTGTGGGTATTCTTTGTTCTGCTCTGACAGAAAAATATGCCACTACTGAGGGAGACACTGCGGACTTTATCCACTACAATAACACGTGTTGGTTTTTGTTTTTTTACAGGAAGCATCAAAACGTGAGAAAAGCGTCTCCTCTCACAGATGTTATAGGAAATCAAGTGTGACGAAACCAAAACAGCTGCATAAAAACATGATTTAATGCCGCCAAATAAAAAGAAAATAAAAGAAAACAATTGCAAAAGCGGCACATAAATAATGCAGTAAATAAAGAGGGGAGATAATCATAATGCCAGTGCCACATTCTTCTAGTGAGAGCTGTCAGCACATTTGGTTTCCACTGAACTACAACTTTGGGACTGTTTTTCCATTATTGCAGCATGAGGCCTTCGGTCAGACCACAGGGCACGTCTCTCTCTCTCGCTGAGAGCCACACAAGGCAGGAAATGTTTTCCTTGGCAGATGCATGTCGAATTACCGCTGGAGCACACAACCGCCGCAATATCCGTGACACCGTCCCTAATAAGCGAGCTAATAGGTCTGTTGAGTAACGGGCGCGAGGGGCCAGCGCCATGCGAAGCATTATGGGAAAGAAATGTGATGAATGCACGCCGGAATATGTGCTAAAAAACATTCCATTCAATTTACACTGGATAGAAGCACACATTCCCTCTGTTTCGCTGCTCGGAGACTCAATATCATATTGTTTAGCGGAGAATGGCATTCATTCCTCAGAGGGGGAATTCAACCTAAAATTCAGAGTATGTCGCTCTGAGTTATTTTGCTAGAAGTTTGTTTTGTCTATGCATCCCCATTTAGCGCATGTGAGAAGACTAAATAACATTTCTAAAAAACCATCAAGTCATCGTTTCACCATGCCATGTATGCCTTTAAAGATATTCTCAGCTGATATTTGATTTGGCTACCTGATTAAAGACCACCCGTCAGGGCTTTAACAACATTAACAACACTAAAGACCTTCAAAGTGGCTTTGCATTGATTGTGGTTGCTTGAATGACTTGAGTTGTTGGCCACTTGTGACCCCCGGGGATGGCGATAAAAGGGGAGGACAGCTAGGGGAGCTGGAAGGGAAGGGCTGTTTAGGGCCAATGGGGGCACAGTGGGCCACGTACTCTTGCCTCATTTCTCGAGCCATAAATCTGGATTTGCCACGAGGCTGTCAGGATGAACTCAGAGAGCAGCTGGAGGTGAACTGAAAGGCCGGACGGACAGACTGACAGGAGTTGTTCATAAAGGACAAAGAGAGACAGGGAGTCTGAAACAAAGAGATACGAGCGAGGTGAAATCACAGAAATAGCAAGGACGCACAACCTCTACCTTTCTCACTGTGAAACACACACACATGCAGTACACACACACACACACACACACACACACACTGGGGACAGGTGTGAGATTTCAGCTGGGCCCCCACGAGGCCATGCAAGACACCGCTGCCCACCTTGGTGTTTATTTGTCCACCCGTCCTCCTCCCCTCCAGGCGCTCAAAGGGTAAACGTCTATTCTGGTTTAGGGTTACAGCCGGGCTGCCTTGAACCCCTCCGGGCTCCCAAGCGCACATGCCATTCCTGGCGGGCCAACGCGCTCCCTGGCGCGTATCACCTGCCCATGACCCCCACAGGGAGGAAGGGGCACCTCAGTGCCTGCCTTGCCAAAAACCCCACCATCACCACCTTTACCCATACACCCCCCCATCACCCTGACCACCCATCCCCTCCAACTATTATTACAGGCTTTATAAGGATTTAAGTGTTGATCAGAGGATGGCCATGACCTCAATAGGTGGCTAAGCAAGGCTAGGCAAAGCCAACAGTTAACGGAGCTGTCTGGCAAAGTGACAAAACAAGGCGATGACAAAGGCTGTCTGATAGCGCCGCCGCTACCTCCGTACGCCCGCCCGTTTTCCACCGAGCGGATCCGCTATCAAACAGCGGACACGCGATGGCCAGGCCATCTGTTAGCAAACGTCTTTCAGCAAGATGTCGTAGAGGAATGTCACCTCACCTTCCCAACACCTGTTACCCCAAAGATTCAATCAGGAACGACCTGCGGTAAAGTTATGTTGCTGCTCCAAACATCAAATCATTATTTCAGGATTGAATGAAGCCAACAATTATCTTTAGCCAAATAGCATGAACGGTGTAATGTCAAGCTACAGTTAGTGTGGAAAATCTAGCCCTGTCCTCGACCAAAGAAATTCTAAGTCTACTAACACTCAAAAGATATCGTCGACTAATCGATTATTAGTTGATTTAAACGACAGATCTGTAAAACCAACCCGTTCTCACTCCCAACTCGTCAAATCACTGATTGGGCAGCGCCCCTCGGCATCGGAAACCGACGCACAGAGGCACCCTTTAGCAACACTATGTGTGACGAACCGGGCTTTCAACTAACTCCAATTTAAACTCACCCGCTGCGTTATTCGACTGTCGGAGCAGGTGACGTAGTATTAACAGCGTGAGAGTCCGTTCAGGGCGGGTGTGAGGGTTGGTCGGACAAACACAAGACTTTCAACCAGGAGACCGCTGTTCGTGTCCCGTGTGACACTAAAAGTAACGTTGACTTATTTTGTCAGTCTTTAGTCATGTGACTCGTCGGTATCGTGAGTCACGTGAGTCGCTAGCCAGTAAAGTTAACGTCAACCACGACCGTTTCCCAACCCTAACTATGTGGTTGTGTTGCCTAAACCTAACTTCCTGTGCAAACGGAAGTTTATTTTGAAAGGACACTATGCATGTCCAAAAGTAACGCAAGAGGGGTACTCCGTGCGTGTCGGTCTCCGATGTCGAGCGGCACAGGCCGAGCCGAGCGGCACAGGCCGAGCGACACAGGCCGACACATGCCGAGCGGCGGTATTTTTACAAGTTGGGAGTGAGAATGTGTTTTTAAAACTGAGTTTCTCCTCAAAGAATCACAGAAAAGCACCACTTTAAATCGTGTGTTTACCAGAGATGTGCATTCAGCATGAAAAAAAACATAAAAAAACGACTAATCGACGAAAGAAATGTTTGTCGACTAAGACCATAATGGCAGATTAGTCGACTAATCGACTAAAAGGAGGCAGCCCTAGGAAAATCCCAGCAAAATATCTCATAGATTACGTGAGGCAACAACATTTAATCACAACTGGGAAGTGCGAATTATCCTCGCTCCACTGAACCCGTTTGGGGTGAGAGATTTGGAGCTAATTTTGGTAACAACACTGTAAAGTACTCTCCGCTATCCCCGCCAGAAATACAATGGGACAAAGGTCTAAATAACTCGCTGTATGTTGACGAGGCTGACGAATCAGACTTTAATGATTTACTCGTCATTGTTACGGATCTTGAAGGGCTGAATATGATAGAATATGATAGAAGATGAACAAACTGAAGTCTGCATGAGAGGCACATTGTGTGATTAGAGTGTGAGCGCCTGTTTCTGACACATCATGCCATCATACTGAACACACTATGGAGCTGACAGCTGTGCAGGAAACGGGAGTGATGTGAAACATGAACACACAGTTGTGGTGATGAATGTGTGTGTGTGTGTGTGTGTGTGTGTGTGGGAGAGAGTATGTGAAACTAATTGTCTGACCGTATGAAGTGCAGTTTATAGTGGGAAGTGTGCGGAAGCGAATAATCAGTCTGTTTGTGCCCTACAACACTACAGACATGTTGCACTGTGGGTTTATATACAGTCGTGTCTGTATGAGGAGAGGTTCACAGCCTTCAACTTCCTTTTCAATAAAGTCCATCTACAATAAATATTTTGGATCGGAGCAAATATGATTAAAAAAAGTTATTTTTATAAAAAGGTCACTATATGGTGACAGTAGAACATGAAACAGGTAACCTGAAAAAATCATGTCCCTCTGTGTCCTCCGGTGCTCCTAACGGCATCTGCAAAATTTCACAGACCGGAGGAAAACAAGCAGTAAGAGCTGATCTGAGGTCTGCCGTCTGAGAGCCGGCTGTCAATCACTCTGAACTCCGACCAAACGGTCAAACTAGGCAGCGCTGATCAAATATGAATCAATATTCTGTTACGTTAATGTCTATTTCTCTCCTCAGATGTTCTCAGAATCATCTTGTAGTGCACGGTTTAGCTGTAAAATGAGAAAGTTTGTGACGCCGCCGACATTGTGAAATCTGGTGAAGGAACGCCAAGTTCTGGTCACATGACCGGAGCACAGCCAATAGGAATGCTCTCTCAATGAAATGACCTGTGATTGGTCAAAGTCTCCCGTCACGGGCTAGTTTTTCTAAAGCCTGAAAACAGAGTCATGAGGAGGAGCAGAAGTCTAGTTTTCTCTCAGAACACTTGAATTACAATATGCTGAAAGGTTATTATGGGATTTTTGCCCAATGATGCCAAAAATATATACTGACTGCTGACACTTTAAACCAGCTATTTATCGTTATTTCTTCACGCTGAACAAGCTGTTTAAAAAAGAAAAAAATGTCAATGAATGACACTATGTGTTAAAATATTTCCCCCCAATGTAATTCTACAGCAAAGCAAGTGCATTGAGGAAAATAGTGTAGGAGAGATAATGAGGTAAATACCAAAGGTTAGCAAAATGTGGAATGATGAGATCTGGAGCACAGTTATAGTAAGAGCTTGTTAATAAGGTGCATCTTTGCTGCACCTTATTAACTAGCTCCTACTATAGCATGACGTCACACCAGAGCATCTGTTTAATAAAAAGTTCTTAAACAGGAAAAATGAAGCTCTCGTTAGGAAACTTGTTAGCACGGTCAGTAACGGCACAGTAAGTTCACAGTTTATTCAAAAAACGGATTTGTACAGTCGACTGTCTTCCCTAAACTGCAAACCATTGCTCTATTGTGGAACATTTTTTACTCCGTCAGAGGAAGTTCAACATAAGTTGTGAGGAAGCTAATAAAGCTACGATAGCTTCCTCCATTTGGAATTATCATTAATAACATTATTTATGGGATTAATTAATTACACCTCCTCGAGAGACGGGCGATTAACTGATTTCACCACGCGAATATTCTCAGTTTTTTAATTTGTGGTGTGTTCAGGCCTTTAGAGCTTATTAAAAAAACAATTACTATAACCCATGTAAGATGTCATCATTCCAGATCCGGCCTCAGTTGTCTACTGAGGCAAAGCTGATACACAGAGATTCCTTCATCCTCATGGTTTCACAAGTCACAAATCAAGACCAACACGTCCCAAGTAAAGTCCTAAAATGTGTGTTTTGAGTCCGAAACAAAGTCATTATGCGCCGCTCACCAAACTGAATGCCATTTTAAAACTTTTAAAGTTAGAGTTTGTAAATTTGCAGAAATAATAAATGCCTTTTAAGCTTTAAAACATTTAAAAACAAAAGGATCAGGTATGTTACACCTGCAAAATTACAATTATTTGTCATTTCTTAGGTGAATGTTTTGCACGTTGCTGTCACATTTTTCTCAACCACAGCACAGCTTTACATCCAAATGTGATATTCTGAGGTATACTGAATTTAAAATTGACAGAAGATGATAAAAGTATGACTACCTGACTTGCTAGAGAGCATTATTCCACCTGAGCTGCTCTTCAGGTATCGTGTTTATCATCCCATTCAAGAGGAAAAGAGGTACATGATAGTAGGAGGACAGAGGTGGGCGTACCGTACATCTTGCCCTCATCAGAGAGGATGATCTTCCTGCGGCCACACGGCGGGTAGATGGCGAGGGCCTCCTGGAAGCTCTGCTCGATGTCCGGGCTCCACACGCCCTCCGCATCGTTCTCCAGGGGTTTGTCGAGCGCGTCCCCCAGCTCCTCGCTCCCACCCCTGGGGGAGGGAGCCGGCACCCACTCCGCAGACGTGGTGGCGACCACGGACAGGGGACCACGGAGCAGCGGGTTGAGGGGGTGGGTTGTGGGACGGGTGGGGATGATGGGAGGAAGGGAGAGACTGCAGGGAACAGGCCCACCTGTATGAAATCCACAGATATGCTGATGATGATGATGATGATGATGATGGTGGTGGACTGGATGTGGCAGCAGGGCAGTCCTGGGAAAGCAAGAAAAGGATGATGAGATTGACATGGTGCTCAGTAAAGAGGAAATTTCTCAAATCCAGATTCATCCACGGAACATTTTACAAAGATTTCACAGCGTGAAATGCTCGGCCGGCCCGGCTATGTCAACAAAGCACAGAGGAGCTCGGATTACAACACACAGAGAGAGAGAGCAACTTCATTCTCTGCTCAGGTAGACATTACTCCTCTGTATCTTTATATAGCAAATAGTTATATATTAATGGTCTGGATCCCGTATAGGGAAGCTTTAAACAATTAATTGTTGATTAATTTTCTGTCCTTTGAATTATTGATTAACCTACTAATCGTGAAAATGTGGACCATGTAATCCTTCACATTAACTTACACATTGAGGTAGTCATATTAAACAGTACGTGATCACATCAGCCTCACAACTGTTAATCCTGATTTGTAAAAAAGCACCTCGGATCATGAATTAGGTTAGTGAAAACAAATAAAGTGGCACCTAGTGTTGAGACAACAGCAGGAGGAGGAAGAGGAGGAGGAGGAGGAGGAGGAGGAGGAGGGACCTTAAAGTCAACGAATGAGGAGACACATTAAAGAGGGATCAGCGTCCTCAGACACACTCGGACACACATGCCACGAAGGATCAGAGCAGGATATTAAGGCCAGGAGGCTTTTTAGGATGCCCATTTGTTCATCAGTATTATTATTAACGTTAGAGATCCTCAGCTGAGATTCTAATCAATGTGTTTGTGCATTGTTGTGGGTGTGGGAGGGGTAACAACAACCAGCTGACTAATTAAAAGGATTAACTTGATATTCCTTCGGCTCTTTATGAACAGAAAGAAAATGCACAGAGAGCCACAGGCGACTGACAGCAAAATGTCTACCAACAGATTCATATCCTGTTTTCTCCACACCAATTTGTTTAGGATGTGCTCACACAGTACGTCTGGGTGGAGAGTACGAGACGAGACGTTCGGCTCCACCTCTTCCTCTCGGCGGACGTAGCAGGAGAGAAATGGGAAACGGGCACGACGAAGAAAGAGCTCCAACTCATGAGTTAATACAAACATTGTGTTTGTCATTTTCCTGTGAAGCTAAGAGACCTCCGCGTCCATTTAGGGACATTCAGGGGTCAGCAACCTGCGGCTCCGGAGCCACATGAGGCTCTTCAGCTCCTCTCCAGTGGCTCCCTGTGGATTTTTAAAAATGGAAATGAATAACTGTTTTTTGTTTACATTTTCATTTTTATTTATCATTGTTGTAGGTCTATGGTACGACGGTACGACGGAGTATTAGGGCCACATTGAGAAGAAAAAAAAATCGGAGATTTCGAGATTAAAGTCATAATATTACGTGAATAAAGTCATAATCAATTCAATTCATCTTTATTGACAGACTCGATTAAATATTACATATATTAATATACATTAAAAAACATGGTATTAACTGATATATATAACATTATAAAGTAGTAATTTTATGTGTTATTTTTTTCTCGTAATATTACAATTTTTTTTCCCTCAATGTGGCCCTAATACTCCGTAGTACATTGTCTCTTTGGCCCTCACTGCATTAGACTTATATACTATATACTTAGACTATAAACTGGGTTACCTTCATCACAATGATCACATGTTTTACGGCTCCGGACAGGTGTCTTTTTTTTTGCCTAAAATGTGTCTTTTGATAGTAAAGGTTGCTGACCCCTGGTTTAGGGCAACAAAAAGAGAAGCCATTACATCAGATATATAATCCCAAAGATGTGTGTGTATGTGTGTGTTACGTGTGTGGAGGCAGTACAGGGGTCCTCAGTTGTGAGGCTACGGTTGAGAAGGTGATCTGGTGAGTCAGTCAGTGAGTTGTACGCAGTGAGTAAGACTCTCCGGTCAGTCCGGCCCCCCTCCCAACCCCCCCCCCCCTCCTCGCTCTTCCTCGGAGCCCCCTGATGTTCCACAGCGCTTCCTGCAAAGCGTCCGGCGGCCAGTCAGCCATTCTCCCCATCTCATCTCTCTCTCACACACTCGTGTATAAACAGACACAGACGTAGAAGCACACAGTGATAAAATAAACTCATGCCCACACAAACAAAACACCAACACACTAATAGACAGTCAAACTCTCAGAGAGCAGACCGGACAAACTCAAAGTCTCCACAGACATACAGTACATGATAGGTAGGACTGGTTGAAATAGTATTAAAGCTTCAGTAGTCAGCATATTTCTGGCATCATTGGACAAAAATCCCATAATAACCTTTCAGCATATTGTAATTCAAGTGTTCTGAGAGATAACTAGACTTCTGCTCCTCCTCATGGCTCTGTTTTCAGGCTTTAGAGAATCTAGCCTGTGACGGGAGACTTTGACCAATCACAGGGCATTTCATTGAGAGAGCGTTCCTATTGGCTGTGCTCCGGTCATGTGACTAGAACTTGGCGTTCCTTCACCAGATTTCACAATAGCGGCGGCGTTACAAACTTTCTCATTTAACAGCTAAACCGTGCACTACAAGATGATTCAGAGAACATCTGAGGAGAGAAATAGGCATTAATGTAACAGAATATTGATTCATATTTGATCAGCGCTGCCTAGTTTGACCGTTTGGTCGGAGTTCAGAGTGATTGACAGCCGGCTCTCATAGACGGCAGCTGGACAGCAGACCTCAGATCAGATCTTACTGCTTGTTTTCCTCCGGTCTGTGAAATCTTGCAGATGCCGTTAGGAGCACCGGAGGACACAGAGGAACATGATTTTTTTCAGGTTACCTGTTTCATGTTCTACTGTCACCATATAGCAACCGTTGTGCAAAAATAACTTTTTTTAATCATATTCGCTCTAATTTCGCCTACTGCTGCTTTAACTAGAGAACATGATTATTGTCTTCTACATATATTTAGGGCTGGAACAATTAGTTGCTTAATCGATTAGTCGATTGATGATGAACATCTCTGGTTGGACAAAACTACATTTGAAAACTTGAAAACCTTTGACTGAGAAAATGTGATGGACATTTTTCAGTATTCTGGATCATTTTATAGACTAATCAATTAATCAAAAACATTATTGACAGATTCATCAATAATGATAATACTGTTTAGATGTGCAACCCCTAGATATATTATCTCCATTAACTGGAGCACAAAATAAAGTCTCACCTTTTGAACTCGGTGTGACCCGACGGACAGTCAGACACTGAAGTGAGTGCGACATTGTTCATAATCAACTAGTTAACAGGTCTTCTCCTGTGAGGCTGTGAAGGTTTTTGGTAACTGATTGCTTTTACAGCTGATGTTTAAAAAAAAAAAATATTATTCAGCACAGCAAAACGTCTGCTCAGAGAGTGAGACAAAACAAAGAGCTGGAACGTTACAGTATGTATTTAATAACATCTGCCATGAAGAAACATCAAAATCACTGAATACACATATATAAAAACATATAGTTTTGCTCCTAGTGCTAATTTGCAGTTGTGTATAAAAAATATATAAAAATAGACATGGCACTGTAATTAGATGAACTCAGCTTCAACGCCGGCATTCGTACCTTTAATGAAAGCTAAAGTAATCTAAATACAACTTTTCTAAATTAAATCAGGCACACAAAAAACTCAAATTAGTTAATCTCTCTGTTGCACAATAGAATAAGCTCTAATCTTGATCACGAGCCGGCCAGCGACTCGACGGTGAGCCGACGGCTTCGTTATAAAAATCACAACACAACAAAACTTTCTATTTACGATTTTGTAATTTGATTTTAATTTAACTGCAAACTGCATTTGATGTTGTGGAGGCCGTAAACCATTAGCGTGCTGCTCGGTGCCTCTATGAAAGTGTCCATGAGGTTAATTAACCTAAGCCATGCCTTAAAACAACCCCCCCCCCCTCCCCCCCCCCTCTCCACCTACTCCCCCATCACCTCCCCTCATCCACCCACAGCGAGGCCCCTCTTCCCTGGATCCGCTCAGCGGGGATAATCCCCCAGCTGGTGCTGTGGTCAGGCAGGGGGCCACGTAACCCCAACCCCCACCCCTTAACACAACTGCACACACACACACACACACACGCACACACGCACACACGCACACACACACACTGACCAACTGAGACAAACACACTTGTGGCATCAAGTTATGAAGGAAAAATCACTTGGACAAAGAGGGGCCCACACATTATACATCACACATGACGTGAGCTACAGACGCTTAAATACGCTCACGGAAACCATTCAAGCAGGTTCATATGCAACACACACACACACACACACACACACACACACACACACTGTAGCGGACAAACATGTGTGAATACACACACACACACACACGTGGAGGCAAACACCACATGTAGCTGCAGGTCGCAGAGCCTCTGTTCACCTTTGACCTGGACCAGTGCCAGCCAGGTGGGAGGGGAGCTGTAAGCTACATGAGGGCACCGAGTACAGGTCGTATTTTTTAGGTATTTTTAGCGGGGCTCTATGGATGGCAATACCGGAGGGTCATTTGGTTCACCACTTTGGTCTAGACCAGGGGTCAGCAACCTTTACTCTATCAAAATAGAGAGAGAAATGCAAATCATTTGAGCATTTGGATGAAGGTAACACAATTTATAGTCAAAGTATATAGTATATAAGTCTAATGCAATGAGGGCCAAAGTGCAAATGTACTACGGAGTATTAAGGACACTTTGAAGGAAAAAAAACATCTGAGATTTCCAGAATAAAGTCGTAATATTACGAGAATTCAGTCATAACTTTATGAGAAAAAAGTTGTAATTCACGTGCATGCTGCTCACTCCACACTGCAGAAGAGTTAGTTTAGCTCTGAGAATATCTAGTGAATGTACAGTGGACGTTTGTGCAGAAATAACTGCTGCAGCTCCTCCAGACCAACAGAGGTTTCCTGTGTCTTGTGAAGTGACGGGGCTCTGCAACGAGAAACGTTATCGCCTCCGACCAAAACTCCGGCGTCTCAACTGTTCCCTCCGGCCGCGATCGGGAGGCTGAGGCAGGAAAAGCCAACACTAGGATCAGCATTGATTCATGGACAGACCTTCGTCTGGTCAGCTAACATTACTGCCAAGCAGCTGAAATATAGAGTGATATTGTGGTTTTAGCTGACGTGTGTCGCCTCACTGTTTTGAGCGATGCTCGTTGATGTCTATGTAGAGCGAGCGCGAGCGGAAGCAACAGGACGCTGACTTTCGTTGACTTAACGGCCACAGGTGTCGCTGTTAACAAGACATTTCTGATTCTTACAAACAGTCCCTTTAACCCTACCTATAATATATCTTCACTGAGCTGCTAGCATGGCTGTAAACTCGTTGTCTTGTTTGTATTTAACCAGCGATCAGCAATCAATAGGAAGGTGAGCAGAGGTCAGAGTGTATGAGAGTCAATATCTAAGAAAAATATTAAAAGAAATTGAAGGCTGACAAAGAGAAACTTGAGTTATTAGTGTAGGTTTGTGTTTGTCTGCTCAAACACTCCAGAAAACTCCAGTAACCTGCTCCCACTCGTGCCCCACTGCATGTGGCGTGCATTTGTGTGTGTATTCGGTGAGTGTGTGTGTGTGTGTGTGTGTGTGTACTCAACTGGTCACAATCTCCACTAATCAGGCCGGGAATGTAAAGACAGGAAACACAGTCTGAGGATCAGGCTATGCGATGGAAAGTCGCAGTGAGAGCCGGCGGAGACAAACGGGTTTGTTTTGTTGAGTTTTTGCTGAGAGCGAGCACATGTTCTCTGGCACCGAGTCCCACTGGGGCCGCACCACTGGGAATCTACAAGCTCGGCACACTACACACACACACACACACTTATATGTAGACATACATGCATATATACACACTCACACATGCATACTGTATACACAACCCAGTGTAGATGTTACAGATTCAGAGTAAACACCTCCTTCAAACACACATGAACGCATTGATATGAAAACACACAAACACTACCTATCAACTAATCTTCCAATTATTTTATCAATTAATCAATCAATTGCTCTATGAAAGGTTTATTTCTGAGTTTTGTTAATACAACTTTGACAATCCACTGCACAAACATGTTTGGACTGATAGATATCCCACCCACCCCCCACCCATGATAATACACAGAGGGCACTCAACTAAAAGGAAATAAATACACATAAATATACAAATAAAATATTCATAGTTAAAATAATGATAATAAAAAAGAATAATAAAAATATATATAATAATAATCATAAAAAAAAATTATAAAAAGAAAACGAAACACATAAATAAATAATGATAAATTGTTACGGGTCTAAGACAGTACACCCTATCATCTAGGGCACTAACATGCATAAAACAAGCACAGGAGTTAAGCCGAATAATTTAACACAAAGACAAATCAGGGGTCCTTCCAATGCTTCGTTTGCCATATTCCTGGTCAAATATATACACATATATACAGTATATATCTATCTATTTATATATATAGATAGATATATACACACACACACCAAACTTTAATCAGCCACGAAGTTATCTGAGTCTAAGGAGTCAACACGACTCAGGAAAGGTTGCCAAATCAATGAAAACTTGTCGGCTGACTCCTTAATAGTATACCGGATCTTCTCCAACTTAATAAAATATAATATATCTCTAAGCCATTGTGCAAATGTTGCTTTATGAAATGTTAAAACTAGAGTAAATAATGTCCATCACACTTTCCTGAGCCCAAGATGACGTTTTCAAATTGCTTGTTTTGTCCGACCAACAGTCCAAAACTCAAAGACCTTCAATTTATAATCACATAGGAAGAAAAAGCAGCAACTCCTCTCAATTGAATCGCTGAAACTGAGGATACTTTACTATACTTCTCAAAATACAGTAGATGCCACTTCATTTTCTCATCCGTTAATCATTTAAGCTGTTTCGGTTCACACTCATCAGCCTCGTTTTCGGCCACAGCAGGCAGCAGTGAGAGCGCTCTAAGGCCGGAGATATATTTGCTTTTTAACCACGCGTCGCATAAGGGTTGCGTTGTAATAGACCCGCCGGTCCATCAGAGGACAGCGTGGCCGGGACACGTTTTGCCTCGCAGAGACGTGAATATTACACGCCTGTATGAAAGTGCAATACCAGCAGGGGGCGACAAAGACACTCACTTAGGTTTTGGCAACAAAAACACTTAGTAAGGTTAAGGGAAAACATCATGGTTGGGCTTAAAATAAGTACGAAAACTAAGTAAAATACTACTACTAAACGTAACTTCCAAAACAAAAAAACGGGTCTCCTGCTTGAAAGTCGTGTTTGTTGACTTTCTCACTTTACATACTGCGTAACTAGCTCTGAAGTTAGACTTCCGTTACTACACAACACGTGACAACCGTTACTACAAAACACTGCACCTTCATGCAGGCATGTAATATTCACTGAGACACAAAACGTGATACTGACAACGTTTTCTTCCGGTGGACAGGCGGGTCTATTACATGCTTTGCTATGAGACTGGGCTAGTTCATTTCTGAGGACGTACGCAACCAATGCTCTAAATGAATGCAGGATACGAGAACGCGTAAGCAAGTAAAGCAAAGTTAGCCGCTAACTAATCGACGATTAGTTAATTGTCAGAAAAATAATCAGCAAATATATTGATAATCAAGGGTTATTTTTCAAGCAAAAATGACAAAAAAATGTCTGTTGTCAGCCTGTTTAATATGAAGATTTCCTGCTTTTCTCTGATTAATATCATTGTAGATTTAATATTTGACTGTTGGTCACACAAAACAAGACATGACATGACAAGACGTGTCAGTCTTGGAGTTTTCTCTATTTTCTGACATTTTATAGACTAAAGGATTAATCAAGTAATTTAGAAACTAATTGGCATTTCAATCTAGAATTAAAATAATGGTTAGTTGCAGGCCTAGTCTAAATTAGTGGAGCATTTAGCAGCTAAAGAGCCAAATATTTCTCTCAGGAGTTGGTGGCGACCAAAACAGGAGTGAAAAGGAGAGTGAATATTGGATGGACTCACATTCAGCAGAAACAACTTCAAATGAATAATGTTTCTCCGTACCTGCTGGACGTGTAAATAGTTTGACATATTATTACCTTAAAAAGTTAATATGGCAATGTTGTGTTCACAGCTTGTTTCTGCTGCCCCCAAGTGGCCAAAAAATAATCAGTTATGACGGGTTTAAACGGAGAAAAAATGCAGCCTCTAAAAAAAGTAAATACAAGCTGCACTTTGTATATTTGCCACCTCCCACAGCTCCAAGTCCTTATCTAGCGGACAAGGCGAGTCTTGACCCCCTTATCCTCTCGAGATGTCATTGACAAAAGAGTTGGAGCCCAAGAGGACAGAGGGTCTATCAGATAATCCAACAGAGAGATCCATCAGGACTGGCTGGAATCAATGGACAACACAGTGTGACACACACAGAGAGCTGTGGGTGCAGAGCGCTGCTGGGAGAAAAAGGAGGAGTGTGTGTATGTGTATGTGTGTGTGTGTGTGTGTGTGTGTGCAGAAAGTCTTTGTTCTATAAGGCTCATATCTGAGGCATTATTCGCTCCTCTCGTGCGAGCGGAGGAGGAATGATCGCTATGTGGGATGAGCACAGCAGATGAAAAAAATAAATAATAAAACCTCCTCCGCTGTGGAGAGGAACCTGTCTCAGGGCAACTGCACACAAACACAAACCCCGCTTGCTCACACACCCTTTTTCGTTTTTACCTCCCTTCTTACTCGTTCACCCACGCAAACACACACATCCACCTCTAGGCCCGGTCGCATCCACATCCACATCCACCCACACACACACACACACACACGCACACACCAATATTACTGCAGAGCAAACAACACAACCTCAGGGTTCACATTAACTCATCAGACAATAGTGAACCCTAAGCCTGGAACACAAAAAGGGGCCAAGGCCTGGACTAAACCCCCAAACTCCTCTGGCTGTCAGACACTCCAGAGGAGGCTTTAACAGGTGTGTGTTTTACCCCCCTTCCTCCCTCCTCCTCCTCATCACACTGTCACCATGCTTGCTCCAATCCACCTGTTGCCCCTCTGGAAAACACACTCGTCTCTCAGCTGCCCTGCAGGACCCCATAACACACTCGCACACTCGCACACACACACACACACACACACACACACACAACCCGGCAAGCCCTGTTAGTCATCTCCAACCCTGAAAATATTCACTCACACGCTGCCTTTTCAGCTCTGCACTCTGCACAGAGGAGCACAGTAGAAAGTCTGTCTGCCACACACAGAAATACTGCATTTACACAATATACACAAGAAGGAACTTTTAATACTTTTCATCGTTTAAGACGGGGGTTCTCAAAGTTTTTGGGGTCAGGGACCCCTTAAAGAAATCACTGCTTTCAGCGCCTCAAATGTGAATATTTGCTGGTTTTCTTGATAGTAAATTGATGGAATATATTTTGGACTCTTGGTCGTACAAAACTACGCTGTTCAGTGATGTCTGAATACGTCACCTTGGCTTTGGGAAGTTTTGTTTTTCGTCCACAGCAGGCAGCAGTAAGAACCCTCTGATGGTACGTGTCTACAGGGGTGTTTTTTATCGCGAGGGGACGCGCCGCTTCCCAACATAGGATGGACGCTTGGTGGGCTGTCACTAGATACAAGGCTCTCCCCACCTGATTGGACGAATGCTTTCAAACCGGAAACAATATGGAGGCTCGTTTGAGAACTTTCTTCTGCAGCTGCTGAATCTGTCTTTATTTTGGATCAACAAAGCTTACTTTAAAAGTTTCTAGAGAGTTTCGAGAGGGGACGAGTTGCGTAAAACACCCGTGATTTGCATAAAGTAGACTAGACCTCAACTTTATGCAAATGAGGAGCGGGCGTCGTGACGCTCCGTCTCTCGAATCGCGCCGCCAATCTACCAGAATGTATTGCACGGCTGCTTACATAGACAATGAATGGGGAGCGTTGAAAGGACGGATCCTGTGGACACGTACCATAAGGCTGGAGATAAACTTGCTTTTTAACCAGGCGCCATGTAAAAAGGTCATGTTCATTTTATGAGGACGAATACAACCAACGCTGGGACGCAGGACACGCGAGGCAGCAGGTAGTTAAAAGCAAGCAGCAATCAAAACCCGCTGCTCACTTCCTGCGTCCATACTTGCCTGACAAGTCAGCGGTTAGCTAATCAACGAGTAGTCGATTGTCAGAAAATTAATCAGCAAATATACTGATAATCGACGGTCACTTTTCAAACAGAAATTATATAAATTTTCACGTTTTCATTCTGTCAAATATGAAGATACAAAACTAGGCTGTTCAGTGCTATTTGAATACGTCACCATGGCTTTGTGGAACTCGTGATGATGGATTTCACTTATTTTCTGACATTTTATAGATCAAACAGTTCACTCGGTAACTTAAGAAAATAACCAGCAAGTTAATAATATAAATTATAATGAAAATAATCCCCAGCAGACCTTCTATAAGTTACTTTTAGGGCTGAACAATTTTTTTATAATCATCGCAATGCCAACATGCGCGATAAACAAACCACGAAAGCGATGTTGCACTCAGGGATTAAAGAGAGTATCAGTAGAAAAACTGCACTTTAAAATGTAATTATAATCTTTTTTATTGATGCCTTTTGTGTTCAATTAATGTTCAATTTGTTCAATAAGAAAAATATTTATGTATTTCATTTTTGTTTTACTTCAACAAGCAATTATTTTTAGCAGTACACTGAAAGAGGCAGAACTGAGCAACCTTTAATATGCTTATTTATCGCAGGTAATATCGCCATATTCAACAACGTTATCGCAATCACATATCTTCCTTTAACTGTGCGGCCCTACATACTTTGTGTTTCTTTGTTCTCCAACGTACAGTATGTGAGCTGTCTTTATGGTGTTTCACCAAACAGGAACATCAGGTTCACGCCTCTGGGAGTTAAGACATACAGTACCTTCTGACATGTTGCTCATTTTAAAACAATCCTTACATACAGTACATAGTTGAATCATCGCCGAAAACCTTTACTAACAATTCAAGTTTTATTCAAGTGTGTATCACCGGGATCATATAGCAACATTTAAACATTTTTCCTACAGTTATGGTTTTCTAATCCTGCTTTTGGAGACACCTGTATGAAGTATATGAATAATAAACTCCCATTATCATCACTTATGTCTTAACTCCAGTGGTGGAAGAAGTATTCAGATCATTTACTAAAGTAAAAGTAGCACAAAAGTAACACAAAATACGAGTCCTGCATTCTGAATCTTACTGAAGTGAAAACACAGACGTATTATCTGCAACATCAACTCAAAGTAAAAGTACTCATTATGCAGCAGAATGACCCCCGTCAATGTTATATTACTATATAGTAAAATAATTGATTATTGTTGATGATGCATGACATGTTGGTTGAGGTGGAGCTCATTTTAACGACTCACTATACTGCTGGGTAGTATTATCTATTACAATGCATCATAATTGATCACGTTTCTTGTGTTAGATCTTAATCTGCAAAGTAACTATAGCTGTCAAATATAGTGGAGTACTAAAGTACAATATTGCCCTCTGAAATGTTGTGGAGCGTTGTAACGATGTGCCATATAATAAAAATACTCAAGTACTTACTCATGACTTACACCACTGCTCATTTCCCCTCAAACAAACAAATCGTATTCACTTATTGAAATGAGTTAAATGAATAATAGGGCTGATCTTGACCAAAGAAATTCTTAGTCGACTAATCGATTAGTTGATTTAATCGACAGATCTGTGAAACTGAGTTTCTCCACAAAGAATCACATAAAAGCACCACTTTAAATCTTGTGTGTACCAGAGATGTGCTCAGAAGATTCTTGGAAATAAGTCATTCAGCATGAAATAAACATAAAAAACTAAAGAAATCTTAGTCGACTAAAGGAATCTTAGTCGACTGAGAGCAAACAACTGATTAATCGACTGAGAGAGGGCATCCCTACAGAATACCGTCTACCGTCCACGTACAGCAAAAACAAACAGTATATACTGAACACTGCGTGATATCTGGGGGTTGGAAAGTACATTTACTGAAGCACAATTTTGAAGTACTTGTACATTACTTGAGCATTTTCTTTTCTTTTTTTTTTTGCTGCTGTACTGTGTTGATACTTATACTACAATACATTTATTTTATTTACTTTTGATGGTTTATTTTGCCGATAATACATGCAATATGTACTCAACTTTACTTAAGTACTCGAGCACAATACACCGGTACTTGCACTGTACTGCTGCTGCTGTATACTACTAATGTATACTACATTATATTAATGAGGGAAATATACTTTTTACTGCACCATTTATCTAACAGCTTGTTATTTATTACTTTAACAGCATTTAAAACTTATAAATAAAGTAAATTATACCATAAATGATATAAAACAGTGAGAATGAGCTCCACCTTGGTCAGCTACAACATGAAAATACTGCTTGGATGTTAATGCATCGATAATAATAATTAAATAGTAGCTCAATATAATAAATATAACTCTGGCAGAGACCATTTGCCTGCATGCATAGTGAGTACTTTTATACTTCAAGTAAATATTGCTGATGATATTTCACTTTCAATACCCAGCTTTTACTTGTAATGAAGTATTTTTACATTGTGTTATTAAGTAAAGGATCTGAATACTTCTTCCGTCATCACAGTATATTTTTACTTGAATGCATGTTTAAAAGCACAGCAGTGTTTTCACATTGTGGTATTTTTAAGGCTACTTTTATTTAAGTAAAGGATCTGAATACTTCTTCCACCACTGTGTACGTTTACTTGAGTGCATATTTTAAAGCACAACAACATTAACTTGTAACAGAGTATTTTAACACTGTGGTATTTTTACTTTTACTTTAGCAAAGGATCTTAATATTTCTTCCATCACAGTATATTTTTATTTTCGTGCATGTTTGAAAGCACAACAGTATTTTCACATTGTGGTATTTTTACTTTTACTTAAGTAAAGGGTCAGAATGCTTCTTCCTGTACTCATGATATCATGCGTCATTTAAACACAGGTGTTTCAATTATTTAAAAAGACAATAAAAGACAGAGAAATAACGAGGCAACAGTAACAACATGAAAATGCTGCTTGGATGATAATGCATCAATAATAATAATTAAATATATAACATATAACTCTGGCATATTTCACTTTCAATACCCAAATTTTACTTGTAATGGAGTATTTTTATATTGTGTTACTGCTACTTTTATTTGAGTAAAGAATCTGAATACTTCTTCCACCATCACTGTATTACTTGAGTGCATGTTTGAAAGCACAACAACATTAACTTGTAACAGAGTATTTTCATATTTTCATATTTTCACATTTTTACTTTTAAGTAAAGTATCTGAGTATTTCTTCCTGCACTCATGATATCAAGCGTCTATTAAACGCAGGTGTTTTAATTATTTAAAAAGACAATAAAAGACAGAGAAATAACGAGGCAACAGTAACAACATGAAAATACTGCTTGGATGTTAATGCATCAATAATTATTATTATTATAATAATTAAGTAAAGGATCTGAATACTTCTTCCACCATCACTGTATTACTTGCATGTTTGAAAGCACAACAACATTAACTTGTAACAAAGTATTTTCATATTTTCACATTTTTACTTTTAAGTAAAGTATCTGAAAACTTCACTTTCTATTAAATGCAGGTGTTTTAATTATCTAAAGAGACAATAAAAGCCAGAGAGAAATAAAGAGTAACACCAGTATAACAACAGTAACTCCACCAGCTGCTGTGAAGCCTCTGCTTCTCTCACTTGTTGCCACTAAAGAGGAAATAAACCTCTGAATTAAACGTGTTGGTTAATAAATAAACAGTCTGCGGATGTAAAACTTTAAACTCTCTAATGTTTGACTTCTCTCTGTGACGTTATTCCTTCAAAACACAAGAAAAAGTTGTGACCGACTCCGAGCAGCAGGAAGTAAAACCAACAACCTCTCTACTGACTCACTCTGAGAATTAAAGAGGAGAAATGCAGGAATTTGAGGAAGAAATGTGAAATATTTGAGGAATGTTTTTATCTCCGGCAGAGAGTGAGGAGAGAAATACTCTACTATTCACATCCACAAATATTCAACAGGATTAAAGTTTCACACTCAACGACTGAAGACGCAGATTAAAATGTTTAAACACTTTAGAATACAAGAGTTGTAGGATCTTTATCTTACCTGGAGGAGCTCAGTCAGCAGACAGGTAGAGGGATATTAGATTATATTAAATGAAGAGTAACTCTCTGTGTCTGAGAGGGTTTTCTTTTATTTTGTTTGCTGCCTCTCGTCTCCTTCCTGGAGTCGTTTATGTTTGAAGCGAGAGGAGGCAGGAATGTCAGGAATTAGCTGTGGTATGACATGAAGCTGGAAAAACCAAGAGAAACAGAGCAGCAGGGAGAGAAGGAGGAGGAGGAGGAGGAGGTGAGGGAGGCAGGTCTGACCGGTCAACACGTAATGACGAAGGGGAGGAGGAGGAGGAGGAGGAAGAGGAAGAGGAGGGCTCCAGAGAGGAAAGGAAATATCATGAATAAGAAATTACTGTAAAAGCCACAGCCTTTATGATGTGATATGACATGATCATAAGAAACTTCGTTATAATGACTTAGAATGGGTCCTCTATGGTAAGGATGTGTTGTCTTGTTTTGTCTTTTTTTCTTGTGAGAATAAAGTTTATTAAACTTGTTTGAAATGGAACAACTTTGGCCCCAGATGAGAACCAAATTAGGTACTAAAATGAGCAAGAGTCTAATTTTGTTGGACTAAAGGCTTTGTTGCTTTATGATTAATAAGTATAAGTTAAAGCTGCAGTAGGCAGTATATTTTTGGCATCATTGGGCAAAGGTTCCATAATAACCTTTCAGCATATTGTAATTGAAGTGTTCTGAGAGAAAACTAGACTTCTGCTCCTCCTCATGGCTCTGTTTTCAGGCTTTAAAAAAAAATGTAGTCCGTGACGGGAGACTTTGACCAATCACAGGTCATTTCAGAGAGAGAGAGCGTTCCTATTGGCTGTGCTCCGGCTGCTGGGCGGTGCTTGGTATTTCCTCAGCAGATCTCACACATGGCGAGTCACAAACTTTCTCATTTTACAGCTAAACCGTGCACTACAAGATGTTTCTGAGAACATTTGAGTTGAGAAATAGGCATTACAGTAACAGAATATTGATTCATATTTGATCAGCGCTGCCTAGTTTGACCATTTGATCCGGAGTTTGCGAGCGATTGACAGCCGGCTCAGAGTCTGTGAAATCTTGCAGATGCCGTTAGGAGCACCGGAGGACACATGTTTGTTTTTTTCAGATTACCTGTCTCATGCACTACTGTCAGGATATAGCGACCGTTTTATAAAAATAACTTTTTTAATCACATTTGCTCCATTTCTACTTACTGCTGCTTTAAGTTCATCCAGTAGCTCAGTCTGTAGGGACTTGGTCTGGGAACCGGAGGGTCACCAGCTGGAGGACCAAGTACGGACTGTGGACCAGTAGCTGGAGAGGTGCCAGTTCACCTCCTAGGCACTGACTGGGGGGGCCTTTGAGCAAGGCACCGGTTCCCCAAAACTGCTTTCCGGGCGCTGTATAGTAGCTGCACACTGCTCTTAATACTAGGATGAATTAAATGCAGACTAAATTTCCCTGTGTGTTGTGTACAATACAATGTGTGACAATAAAAGCTTTACATTTACATATTTTTTTATTAATTCCACTCTTACCGACTAGAGTTGCATTAGTTGTCAACGATTGATCGGCAACTATTAAAGAAAAAAAAGTAAAAATTCCAGCTTCTGAAATGTGAATATTTTCTGGTTTCTTTCCTCCTCTGTGACAGTAAACTGAATATCTTTGAGTTGTGGACAACACAAGACATTTGAGGACGTCGTCTTGTGCTTTAAGGAAACACTGATCGACATCTTTCACCAATTTTCTGATATTTTATAGACCAAACAACTCATCGATTAATGGAGAAACTAATCGAGAATGAAAATAATCGTTGTTTTTGTTTTTCTTCTTCTTTATCCACTACACCACATTATATTAAATATGCTAGAATTTAACTGAAGTACATCCCTGTTGCCTCTTGGCAGGTTTTTCTTTTTTTTCAAACATTTTTTGAGGAGTATCACCTGCGACTTTCTTTCCAGTCCTAGTTTTTACACATCTGTTGCTTATATTCTCAGACAAGCAGTCAAAAGCGATATTGTTTCCTGTACTTGGGCATGTTGTGGAAGTCATTAAAGGCCTGGAGGCTAAATTATCTTGAGATGTGATTCTGAACTTTGGACTCTGCTGAGGAAACACATGCAGGATTACATGAACTGTGTAACAGAGTCCTCCAGTGGACACTGAAGGTACGACACCGTGCTTCATCGACTGTGGATGCTGCTCTGTTCAATGTAGACTTATGGCACTCTTTCCATTTCTTAATGACTGATTTAACGGAGAGCTAACTCCAGAGGATGTTCAGTGACTTGAAAATGTTCTTGTATCTCCTGACTTCCTTTCTTTTGTCTTCATGCTGTAGGTTTTTTTTCAACGATACTGACTCATCAACAGCTGGACCTTCCAGATGCAGGTGTATTTGTTCAAATCACTTTATTTAAAAAGTTTCATTCTCAATCAAGTTTAAGGCAAAAACCTACAACACATTGATACTGATTGGCCTAAAGATACACATCTTCCTTCAACGTCGAGTCCATCCAAGCGAGAGATGTATTCACATTGATTTCCTGCCTTTTTGGTGCTCATTCCTTTTTACTTAAAACAGTGGTACATTTACCCAACAACCCAAAGTGGTCTACAAACAGTCTGGACTAGACTCTGTTAAATACAAACTACAGGAGATTTCTTTGCACTCATCTGAAGGAAAAATAAAAAAAAAAAAAAGAAGAGATTATCTAAAAAGAATATAAATTAACTTAAAAGCCTCCTGTTGATGAAGAAGTTGTACTATTGTATTTATTAAAAGCTTCTATAGAAAGTACTTGGAATGTATAGGAAGGTATTGTACAAAATGGGACGTTCAGTGACGCTCCCTCTTACAGGTTTATAGGTGAGGTCGGTGACCGAAGGAGGGAGAGAACACTGTTCCTAAAAACATTTACACTGAGCTGAGCTGTACAGTAACACACTGCAGGGATCCACTGTAATCTGTGAGACATTAAAAATCCAGGCAGGAGTCTGACGAGACGCCGTTAGACGTCGCTTTATCGTGTCGGAGGGGAGTTTTGGTCCAAGCTGAGTGAACCCTTCACAACACTAATGGAATGACTTTCTCCAGATTCCCTCATGAGTCCTGATCACTTCAAGGGTTCTTCCTTTGTTCCGACCTAAAGACACATCTCCATCTCTACGTTCTCCAAGTCCACGGAGCGTGTCCTCTTCTTCTTCTTCTTCTTCTTCTTTATTACGGCACGCCTCTTCATGCTTTTTCCTACTTTCACACATGACATCCTGACTCCAAGGCAGCATCATTTCTTGGAAAGGAATTTCATCTTGTTTCCTGAAGGAAAAGCAACAGATGGGAATCAAATTAAAAAGAAAGCAAAGCAGAGTCGCACTAGTCGTACCGGCTGATTGGCCTCAGCTGTTTGAGTTCTCCCTCAAAGATCAGAGGCTTTTCAGACAAATCTAACTGTAGCGTCTCTGACTGAATTAACCGTTTTCATAGTCGATTAACTGATTGATTGATTGATTGATCGTTTGATTGAAGCAGTAAATCTCACCTAGACCCTTGAGGAACTTGTTGACTCCTCGTTGCTCGCTCCCCGGCAGCGAGTCCAGATACTCCTGAGCTCTCACCTCAAACAAACCTGGAAATAAAATAACAAGACAAATGTTTAAAAAGAAACCCTGTTGTCTATTTATGTACTTGTGCTGCAGAGAATAACAAACTGTACCGAGTGTTCAACCAGTATTTATACTTTAACTGTTATAAACTGAACTGTAACACTACTGCAGGTAATCCATTCTCAGTACCTCGGAGGCCCTGCCTGCGCAGCTCCCTCTCCTGGATGAAGCCGGTGAACATCTGGGTCTCCATGAACACCTCCAGGAACCTCCTCAAGCTCTTGGACGTGACCGCTTTGCGAAAGGCTTCGCGTTGAAAGGACGAGGACGGGGAAGAAGAGGGGCTGGGCGAGGTGGGGGAGGAGATGGACTCGTCCTCCCTCTCTGACCCACCTATGAAGAGCGAGTAGTGACCCACCATCTCCACGAAGAAACGCACAAAGGCCTCCGACACCACCGCGCTGAGGGAGCTGGAGTCTGGGTGGAGGAACAGGAGAGAAAAGAAATAAAATAGAGAAGATTAAATATCAGAATATTTACTGCCCTATAAAACAGAATGATTCTTTTCCCTTCTGCAGGAAGGACAACTGAAAACAATAATATCAATATCATGTGCAATATCACTGTTCATTGTGTGCAATATTACTTCCTTTTCTGTTTTTTAGCTTACTTTACCTTTTTTATTTTACTTATCTTATTTACTCATTTTACTAAATGTATCTTACTTAATGTTAGTCTATTAGGCACTGGTGCTAGAAATAGTATTTTTTATCTTATACTAATTTTTAGGCACAATCTCTGGCACAAGAATTTCCTTCGGGATTAAAAAAGTTCTATCTTATTTTATCTTATACGTCCAATAAGTAAGTTGGTTACTTACATAAAGACAATTATTTCTTGTATTACAAGTTTTCTGAAAATGTATGTTTGAATATGCAAATGAGGCGTTATCTTATCAAAAGTGCAAATATCCAGAACAGAAATCTGAACGTTGGATAAAACCAGAATAAAAAGTCGTTTCACGTTGTTGACATATCAGAGTTAAAGGATTTTACAAAGGTACTTTTAGATATCTCTTTTTATCACTCCATAAATCAGGAAAAAAACTGTCAACAGCCATGAAAAAAAAAAACATTTTCGTCATGTTTTTAGGATTAAAATGTTCTATAAATCAAAAACCTGTAAAAAAAATTGTTTTAAAACCTTCAGAATAAAGACAGGAATGAAACTGGGAGGTTTGGTGAATGTAAGTGTTACTGAAGTGGAGATTTCTGGCTCAGATTATGAGACAAAACTAATTTTGAGAAAACGGCTTTTAAGGATACGGATTGTAAAGTTCCAGACAGTTTGAAGACACGACAGGTGAATAGATATAATAATAGATATCACCGTGAAACTTCCCCAGTTGATTAATCACATTGAGACAATCATTTTTTTTGTATTACAAGTTCTCTGAAATGTTATGTTTAAATATGCAAATGAGGCATCATCTAATGCTAACTTTTGGTGAATTTAGTAGAAATCTACAGCACAAATTAACAAAGTGTAGTAAAATAAACACCTACATGTATATTTTGAATGCTTTCTATCCGCTAGTCTGAAAGAAGACATGTTATGGAGACAAAATTGCCCCAAACCTCAAAATTGACTGGGGTGTCTCCCCTTAAAATCCAGTGACAACTAATCCTACAATGTGTATTTGGTATTTCTAATAACAGCATGCATATACTGTTTGAATACAGTACGTCTTAACAGAGTAAATACTGTAATAGGTGTGCTGAGTCACCATTGGGCAGATCTCCTTTCTCACTGGCCAGCTCCCTCCTCTTGTCCAGCACATGCTCGAGAGCCGCCTGCAGCTTGTGTGGAAGGATGGAGTCCTCATCATCCAGCTGTGGAGATAAAAAAAAAAACACAGATGTGAATACAGTAAACATGCAGTGAATTAACATACTGTATTCACATAACATCTGGTGGAGTCACCACATGTGTAAAAGGACTCCCTCATGCTTCTATGGTTTCTACCTGTCGTAGGAAGCGACTGTTGCCGAGGTCGACCACCAGGACCTGAGGAGAAGAGCAGGAGGGAGAGTGATGTCATTTCCTGGAGCTATTGTCTCAGTAGAGGAAAGGCCCAGAGTCAAGGGCACCACAGTCAGTTCAAACTCACCTCTTCTATGGGCAGCTCTTTGAGCCGAGGCAGAGAGCTGGAGAGGAGGCCGACTATAAAGGGGGTGGGGGTGCAGACGATATCCAACATGGAGGGCGGGAGCACGGGGATGTACGTATGCTGCCAGGTGAAGGGGTAGAGGAGAGCCACTACTGCATGACAACACTGAGACAATGTGCTGCAGAGAGAGAGAAAGGAAAAGGTTAATGCTCATAAAACAATGACAAGTAGTTGTTTGCAGGAAAACACAAGACAAGCCTTCAAACAACTGCATATTACACTTCAGCAGATACTGTAATAATGGGTATTATTATTAGACTATTAAAACAATAACTCCATTTAGTATGTTTTGAACGTATCATTGAAACAGTGCTCTTTCCAAGGGCAGGAATTAACTTTCAAACTCAGTATGTGAGCCAATATGTATGAGAAGCCCCTAAAGGTGCTAAATGATATTCACAGAAATAGTCAAATAGACCACAAAAATCTTCCACAAATTATCTTTTTATCTCTTTTTTATGTATTTATTTTTTATCTTTTCCTTTTTTTTATATGTTATTATTTTCTTAATTTTTTAGTTTTTTTTTCTACTTTACTATCAATATCACTTTCTCACTATAATTTATATAAACATTGTAGGAACACTAGAATTATAAACAACCTCATATGTAAGCAAATGTAAATATGTTTACTCCACCACTCCTATAAAGTATATTAAATAATCTTCCAAAAAGCAAAAGCATATCCCAAAGCCACTTCTAACTGCAGGTAGGTCTAGTCTCAACCACAAGATGGTGCTAACCAACTCCTCAAGAAAACAACCGTCTCCTGCTGCCACCCATGTCTTAATCTGGAACATAATGTTAAAAGTTCATTCCTGTTGCTGCAACAAACCCGTTGTTACCCTGACAGGAATGTTCGAAAGCATCTCTTAGGGGAGAGTGATGTAACACTTATAAAAACTATACCGCGGCAGCAAACACACTCACCCCACGCTGTTAACTTAATCTCTCCCGGGTGTGCATCTGCTCCCAGTTAATTCATTAGAAAATTGATTGACGGTGGCCAAGTTTCCACTCCAGTGTAGAGAATGTGCAACGAATCGTGATCTGCTTATGAGCTTGGAGCGAGAAATGCTTCTTAAACAACGGTACAAGAAGGGAGATTCACAAAATAATGTGAACCTTGAACCAGGTGTGCAACATCAGTTAAAGGTTTTAAGTGGACTGTGTGGGTGTGATGACGTCACTGTGCACACGTGTAAGCTCTGGAGTCATGCTCTAAAGCCTCACTCCTTCTGTCTGGCATCCATGACAGTTTTTCCAGAGGAGAAGTGATTGTTCCCCAGGCGACTGTATAACACAACAGCATTCCTTCCTCTCACACTGGGTCACGATCTTCTCTTCCTCAGACCGTCTGTCGACTTGAGGTCCCCTCTGTCACATCCTTCACACTCTTCACACTCCCTTCCATAATCCGATAATCTGAAAGCAGGCTAACTACCGTTGCTCTGAAACAACACGTCGCTTGAGCCAACCTGAGTTTGTCGGCGGTGAAGATGACCCTGCGCTCCAGGAGTAGAGAGGCAAACACTCGGAGTAGCAGACGTAGACTCAAGGAGGAAAAGAGACATTCAAAGTCCACATGTTCCAGACGAGAATCTGACGGCCTACACAGCTCTATCACCTGTAGGAAAGACAGAGAGACAGACTATTAGATAGTAACGTACATACTATAAAGACACTAATATGATTATTTATATCATCTTTAGAAGCATACAGAAGAATGGGGTGAAAAAAGACTGGTTTTCCACACAGACTACCATCATCTCACCTCTGTACCAGAGCCAGGTAGGAAGTTTTTGACAGTGATGGTCCTTCCTGGAGCCGGGAAGGGAGCTTCCATTATGCCTCTCATAAAAGGCTGCACCAGAGCAGGAGAGATAGCCCTCCTCTTCTCCACTTCATCCAGGATCTGCAAAACACACACAGAGAGAGAGACGGTCAGATATTTTGCCATATCATTTATACCATATCCCTTTTTATATTTCTGGTGTATTCTTCCATTAATGTTGCAAATCAAAGAGCAGGCTTTATAGCTATAATAACTGGATTTTTATATTATTATAGCATGAATGTACCTCAACCTGTCCGGTATTTAAAGGTCCCATATCGTGATCATTTTCAGGTTCATACCTGTATTTTGTGTTTCTACTAGAACATGTTTACATGCTGTAATGTTAAAAAAACAACTTTATTCTCCTCATACTGTCTGCCTGAATATACCTGTATTCACCCTCTGACTGAAACGCTCCGTTTTACTGCATTTCAACGGAATTGCGTTGCTAGGCAACAGCTTGGGTCCATGTTTACTTCCTGTCAGCTGATGTTATTCACATACACTGCAACAGGAAATAAACTGGGACACATTTAGAATGTTTATGTTTAAAACCGTGTAATGGTCTAAATATTGTATATTAGTGACATCACAAATGAACAGAAATCCTAACAGCTTGTTTCAAACGCACAATTTCTGAATACGGGCTGTGTGTATTTCTCTGTATATTGAGCGTTTTGATAGTTTAACAGTATTTATAAGGCACTAAAACCTGCTTTATAATATAAAAGACATGAGAATCTCACTTTTTACAATATGGGACCTTTAAATGACTAGATTAATCAAAAACAGACAATTGTATTTTGTTATTTTATTGTCAAATGATTCTGTATAAAATCTACTATATCATGATATCATCATATACTGTACTGTGATAGAAGATTTCATCTATATTGTCTAACCCCTGTAAATTGTATCATTATTGAATTCCCTTTCTTTTTCTTTTTCCTTCTTCTTCTTCTGGTTAAAGTCCCGCTGAGATTATAATCTCTTCTTTCTGTAAACTGACACTTAAAATGGCATCGCATTCAGGTGCCAAGTTACTCAGCGTAACTGAGAATCTGAACTGAGAGACAGTCAAACATTGTCATAAGTCTATACAACAAATGGCTAACAGCCTGAATCCATCATGTGTACCCTTTCACACACATACTCCACACATCTGTATCGCATTAAGCTTTTATGTAGCTGATCTGATACAGATGAAACGTATCATCAGCGCTGAGTACTTCCAATGCAGAGGCAGCTATCAATCTATAGCAGCAGATATACTGTAGTTACCCTTCTCTGTATCCTTACAAACCCAATTCTAGCAAATGCACATATACACTGATTTACGTACATAGGCCAACATGCATATAAATCTAAGGTCTAATACGGGGAACCTTTTCCACTGCGGTAACCACATCAGCTGCAGTTCACATGTGTGTCTGTACTGGAGCCAGGACTGCAAGGCTCTGTGGGAAAGTAGAGCGCACCGGGGGGTGGGTGGGGCTCTGCGGGCACCGAGGGTGGTACTGCTGCTCTGTACTCTTTTTAGTGGGGGTGGGGTTGTATGTGTGTGTTTGTGTAACACATGCAATTCTGTGCGATGTAGTTTCTTTTCTGCAAGACATTTTTCACGTGAACTTTGTGCATTTGTGTTCATGCTTAGCTCAGTCGTATCTACCTTGGAGAAGAGGTCGAAGCAACCCAGGCGGCTGACGATGCAGTAGACCTCAGGGAGCCGTCGGCCTTTACCGCTGGGCTGTGAACAGGCGGCGAGAAAAAGACAAGCTTCAAAACACCGGAGTGTCACAAGACTGCTCACCCAAGTACAACCACAGGATTAGACCACTGGAGCAAAGCAAAGCCTTTGTTTCATAGAGACTTGAAGACTTTGAAAAGTCTGAAGAAATATGTAGAAACTATTTATTGACAACTTAAGCATAGTAATACAACAAGAAGGGGTAAAAGCAGCAGAGGAAACTGGATGAGCTATTTCATAACGAAGGACTATCTATATTAAAATCAAATTAGGAGAGGCAAGTGAGGACGAGGGGCAGCAGCTTTTTAAGAGCATACCAGTAATCGCCGACAGTACCCGAACCGCCTGCTTCCATCCTCACCAGTAAGGACAAATGAGAACGTCTCACTGGGGATAAAAACAGAGAGAGAAAAAAAGATCATTCAGACATTGTGGAAACATTTAAAGCTGTTAAAACAGAGAACTCCATTCTGGACTGGACTTTGTGTTTTCAACAAAGGTATGACTTTGTACTTGAGAGGGGAGACCCTCAGGACAGGCTTACTCTGCAAATATCCACACAACTCCTGCTAAGCTCTACCTGACAGGTACTCATTGACCGGTGACGACCCTCTTGACAGGCGAGAGTGTCAGCAAGTTTAATGCAGGTGAGTGTTTGGTGGAACTTTTTGCCTCCAGGTAATTATTAGCCATCATCGTCAAGACACACATCATCACTTCTCAGAACAATGCAGACGTTGAGAGGCTGAGCTAGGAGGTATTGGGTAATACGGCCAGTTTCAAACATCATACAAAGAGTGGTGATTTTGTAATAACAAACCAGGTGTAAGGTTGTAAATCCCCCATCTCTCCCTGTAATCATTTAGAAAGTCCGCTCATCTTTACGAGCCAGGAGGTCATTTCTATTTTCAGTTTCTTCTCTAACAAGTGGTTATTAGCAAGGAATTAAGCGGGGAAATTCCCGTGTCTCTGTTTAGTTTCTCTTTTTGTTTCATGTGATAAGTGCCGTGGCAGCAGTATGACTCGGACCGACCTGGGGAAGTTGTCGACAGGCGCCCAGTCTTTGGCGTCAGGGAAACAGAACTGAGGGATGACCTTCAGCTGGTCCTCAGCCTCCCGCATGAACTTAAAGCTCCTCTCAAGCTGGATGAAAATAAAAAAGAGAGAAAATGTGAAAACAAATATATGTAATGATGCCTGACGGATAACACCATTAAAGTCTTAGACCACCTTGTTCCACAGATTAGACTGCTATGAGACTAATAGAGTGGTGCAGGAATGACGTATTCTCACACGGGTTTCCTCGACAAAAAGCCAACGGGATTGTTCCATTGGGTTTTGGATTACTGAAGAAAATAAGCTCTGTGGTAAACACACGTTTATGATACTTACACGTTTTATTCAGCAAGATATTCTCCACAAATGAACACCACTTTTATGATTTTTGAAGTGTAAATGCTATCGCCAGAAGTAAAAAGCTAACGTCAAGCTATAAACTAACTACACTGCGGTCGCATGAACGTGAGTATACACAACGAGGCTGTAAAGGCGGACGTGTCGGTTTGATGATGTTTTGTAGCCACTAACTTTTTTTAAGACACGTTAAAGCTTCAAAATTCACAAGTGGGATATTTACTGTTTTATATCGTAGAACAAAACATTAAAATCCCTCAAACTTGTGTTAACCACAGACCTTATTTCAGGCTTCTAACTAAAAACCCACTGACTTCCGGAACCGAAAGTGCTAAAATGCTAACTCGTTTACGGGTTTTAGGACTCATTCCTCTCTATATGGAACTGAGATAAATCTGAAACAAAAAAAAAGAACATCTGTAAACCGGAAGAAATAAATAATGAGCCACAAAAAGAACCACTTAAAGTGCAAATCTTCTTTTTCTATTGCCATAACATAAACAGACTTTTAGATTTGTGTTAACGTTTTCCTAATTCTCACTGTTAATCATCATAAAACTGCAGTGTCACTATTTAAGTAATGACTATAGCCAAAGGTAAGGCAATAAGATAATAAGATAATTGCAAGTCTTGTTAACATCACGCAATTAAGGAGTTTTGCACGTACACGCATTTTTGCATCTTTTCTTTAATTGATAGTAAACTGTTAAAAATTACTAGGCTAATCTGTTTTGTGCATATTTACAATGATATCTCCTTTTCATCAGTGTTTTCTTTGTTTTAAATATCAGTTCCAGTGTCTCAGTTTGGAATAAAGTGCTGCAGTAACATTTCTATTCCTGTTTACCTTGAGAGGGAACTGCTGAGTGACTTCTGGCAGGTACGGGACTCCAGCCTTGGTCTTGTGGAGCGCAACAACTATGAAATACTCAAAGAGTTTCCTCTCCTGCAACTCCATCAGATCCCTCTCCAAGGTCCGGTACCGCCCCGTCTGCCTCAGCATGGACTGGACCGACACCAGCCGCTGGCTGTGAGCTGAGGGGCAGACAAACACAATTCATGTAAATAGTGTCATGTATATGCACACATGCATAGAGGTCACTGTGAGGCAGTAACATCTGTGTATATAGACAACTATGATCTGAATCAGTTATTGTACACATGCTCATATTGTGCTTATTTGTAACTAATGAAATCACACAGATACAAAACTATTTAATACTTCTACTGCTCAGCATCCCCTATATACAGTAGCTACTGTATGTTTAAGTATTCATTCACCTTTTAGTTTCTCCTCCGTGTCACTTTCCGACTCGCTGTTCTCATCTGTCACTAAATTAAAGAGAAGAAAGAGAGAAAGGAAAACCAGAGTGTGAGCAGACTGCAAATAACAATCACAGGAAACTCAAAGCACATGGAATTTGCTCTCACTGCTTTCATTCCTGCCACTACCACACACACACACAACACCAGCCAGTCCTCTGAAACACGGGTCAGTCTCAGCTGACCACAGAATGTAACTTTGCCCATAAAACTAAGTGGATACATATGATTTGTTCCTTTTATGGAGAAAAGACCTGCAAAGTCTTTCTGGTCAAACTGAGAGTCTTAGGGAAGGTAACCTGCTGAAATGTGTCTGAAGTGTTGACAGTATTGATGATAAACTTTGAATTCAGTGATAGAAACTGCATCTAAAATTAATAACAATAAATCAAATTTATAGCGACCTTTCTAGGACTCAAAGTCGCTTTACACTAAACGGAGGCGGTCAATTGAATGTGTTGCATTTTATGTGGTCTTGCTTAAGTGCATCATTTTAGATTATTTATTGTATTCATATCTTTTTGCTTTTTAACTTAGCTACACTTAAATACTCTTGATATATGTGTTAGTTAGTGTGTGAGAGTGTGTTAGTGTCACTAACAACGCTAGTGTCTTTTTAGTGTACATGGGCAACCAAAAAACCTTTGTGTCAGACAATCATGGCATCCATGTGCCAGATTGTTTTTTATTCAAGTAAGTGCAGTAGCACATGACAGAGTTATGAAAATGTTAGTGTAAATGGCCTCTAAATGTTAAGAAAGGTTTTAAAAGAATTCCTGGATACAAAGCAGGAACTGGATCTGCTTTCACACCAGAAACTAATCACTTGTCTTTTGGCCCACAGCCGAACTTTCCTCCAAATTTGTATTGAAATCAGTTAACAAATGTTTGATACATCCTGCTAAATAACAGACAAACAAAATCACGACCTGCTTGATAGAGGCACTGCAGAGCTGGACAGTGAGTTTCACTACATTCACAGCTGATGTGAAGCAAATGAAAGGTCATTTTTGTTAGGCTGGCTCACCTCTCCCTGAGCTGGACTCTGTGGACTGAGACACCCTCTTCATTCGTTTCTTCCCTCTCCGCGCCTCGAAGATGCCATTGATTTTCAGCACCATCTGCAGGAGGTAAAAGAGAAAGAAATGTCCATCTTTAACTCCTTAAACTAATAAACAAAATCTGCCAGGCTCCTCACACGATCATTTCAATACAGCTTCTGGGAGGCCTTCCCTCCGTCTGGGCACACTTCTCGCAGGAAATATCCGTCAGAGAATTTTCCCTGCCTTACTCATCCCCAGACGGCAGCATGAGCGGACCAGCTCCGAAACCTTCCCCGAGCAGAACACTGGAGCATAAATCACAGACAGAGCAGCTCTGTGAGAGGCCTCTCAATACCTTGGGGATTTTCCTCCGTCTGCGATTGTACGGGTCTCCCGAGAGGCAGGGCGTGTCGTCGGGGCTGCTGGGCGTGGAGGGGGGGCTGATACGGGAGGGAGAGGAGATGCCAGTGTCCCTGCCGGTCTTGCGTAGCTCCAGGAGCTTGAAGCTTCGCCGTTCTGAATTTTGTCTGAAGAAGCCGGGCTTGGTGGTGAGCTGGGGAGGGCACGTGGAGAAAAACAGACATGTTAGAAAGTGATTTTTAGTATATAACTGCTTTCAATGAATGTATTTTTATAGTGATGTACCTTAGTTGGTGTGTCAGGGACAGGAGATGAGGAGGCAGGTGAAACACATTTGCTTCCCAAAAAACTTCTCTCCAGCTCTATATCTTCATACGGGTTCTCCTTGGATAGAGGAGGATCTTCAGAAGGAAAAAATGTGTTTGTTTTCAAAACTTAGATATCAGTGTCACCTTGATTACACAACAGTTTCACACAAGCTTTCCAAAGAGCAGATAAAGCAGTTTTTTTTTTCCATATCAGTCATGTTTGTTTTGCCAGACAATTCCTACTCCAGATGTGCAGAGAGAGCTACCAGAGGCAGCAGTGTGCTGACCCAGCTCATATTTCACTGTGATAAGATGCTTGCACAGCAAATGCTAAATGTAACTCTCCTCCCCTGCAGATAAGGAGCAAGATTTCATTTTCAAAAGCATTTCTCTCTTTGCATCTGTCTCTCTGTATCTCTCCTCTGCTCCATCAATCCATCCGCCAGATGTGACCTGTAGGAGTCTGAGGATAAAGAGGGACGTTCAGTTCCCCGCTCCGTCTCCCTTCGGAGGAAAACAAGGGATCGGCGTACTGTTTTTCACATTGCTGGCTGATGGGAACGTCACACTAATCTCCTCGGTCTGTTTGCGTGTGCTGTCAGCTGTGCACGTGTGAGTTTGCGTCAGTCATCAAGGCGTGCGTCTGAATACGGGGTAGTGGCGACAGTTGCTTTCCTCTCAATCTGAAAACACTATCAGGAATGTGGATTGCAGGTTTAAAGTGAGTTGATGAGAACCTGGTTTGCGTGTGGAGGTTGATGACGACACAGCTGTTCATCACTATGTATATCTCTGAGTAGACAGCTATAATAAGTTACTTTACCCCCGGGACAGTGGGTGCGTGAACAATGTCTGAGCGTTTTAAAGAACAATACTACTGTATGAAAGGAGGAAACTATAAAAGAATCCAAAATGAGCTGCGGCATCATTCAAATATAATTAAAGTTAATTTGACTGCTGCAGCGCTCATTATACACCAGTCTCTGGGAGGAAAAAACCAAAGACACATTGAAGCGATTGCCAGTAATGTGCCGTGGCTCTGAGCCACTCACATGCCCCCCCGCTGCACAATCACAGTAGCCGACCTCAGCAGCGGCACGACCTCACACAACGCCGCTATTGTACGTTATGAAATTAAACAGGCTCTAGGTGGGGTTGGCATAACCCTGCAGACAATAAGGTAGGAACGTAGGTCAAATTTCGACGTATAATTTTTTAATAAAAGTGAACCAGCTCTAAATTAAAACCGGGGCAGAGTAAAGACAGCTTGGCCTCCTCATCACCTCTGTTACTGAACTCTATGACACACACTGTTTGGAGAAATGAAACTAAAAGGTCATGCAGTGTATGAAGGGTATAGAACAGTCATTCCAAAAGACTGGATCGGGACCCACAGGTGGGTCGCAGGAGATTTTGTTAGGGTCGGCAATAAATTAGCAGAATTTATTCCGTAATTTTTTTTAACATTTATATCTGCAGTACACTTTTGAGCCACATGAGGGAGCCTGAATGTTCTTATTGTTCTGCTAATTGTCGCCTTCTTATAACATTGAATCTAATATGAAAGGATAGCGTACATTCTGTACCCTGGCCCTGACACACCAAGCCAACAGTCGGCCGTCAGACAGTTTGGGCTGTCGGTGAGCGTCCGTCAGCCTAGTTTTTGCGGTGTGTCCCACACCGTCAGCTCTAGTTTGCCTGTGTCGGAGTTTTTTTGGCCAATTCAGCATGTTGAATCGGTGGCGAAGCTCAGCGGTGAGAGAAATCACTCTGATTGGCTGTTCAGCTTAAACGAATCAGTGCACAAGAAGAGAAACAGAAGTGAGGACACAGAAGGCTCTTCTCATTTTTCATCTTCATCTCATCTGATCATTCCAACACAGGGATATTTTCACAACGACATGAACATCTGGAATGAAGCTAAGTGGTGAGTGAGAGTGGTGTGAAAATGGTCGTCAGAGGCCGCTTTATTTCATGTACGTATCATAACAACGGCTTGTATATCAGCCGTCCTCGGTCTTCCTGTTTCCCTTTTTGAATGACGAATACAGGCTACCGCGACCTGCTGGTGTGGAGAGTTATTTCCTCTCACACAGGCGCAGAACGTACGTGGTAGTTGGCCGTCAGCTGTAGTGTTTGCGGTGTGTTCGAACGCAACTTTTTGTCCACAACAAAAGTGACGTGAGGCAACGCAACTGGTGGCCTTCGTCGCTGCTAGTTGATGTCAGGCTGGTGTGTCTGGGCCTTAAATGCATTTATTTGGTCTCATTTATAAAGTATTTAACATGTGTATATGTTTTCAATAACACATGCATAAAACAAAGTGGTGATTTATCAAACGTATGTCTCTTAAAAATGGCTGGTTTACCTATTCAAGATAATATAAGATGATGTGGAAACGGCAGTAAAAATGGTCAGGAATATTCATTTATGCACAAATTCGCTCTTCTCGCGATTTATAGATAAGGCCTATTGTGAATTGGGTCGCGAAGTTGGTCCCCAGAAAAAAGTTTGGGAAACACTAGTATAGAAAGTAGGACAACCTACCTACAGTACAGTATTTAACAATGTTTTTCAGGTTTAGCGAATACAGAGTTGATAACATTTTGAAACCACGTCAGGAACTTTAACAGATGCAGCTGTTCGTGGAAGATTCATCATTGTTAATGGAAGAATAAAAGTGTGATATGTATTGTTTACCTATGATGTCCTCGTAGACATTCTCTTCTGATAAAGTGCGTGTTAGGCCCAGTCTGGACTGAGCGTACCAGTCCACCCTGCAGCTTTCTGTAGACGACTGGAGCAGATCCTCAAATTCGTAGGACTTCCTGGTGGACAGAGGATTTTCAAAACTTTAGGAGACTTGCACGCCAGATAGAAAAGAAGAAGAGGAAGGAGGGATATTTGAGTGATCCTGTTGATGCTCTAAAGAATGTTTGATATGCCAAGCAGGAAAACTGATGTTACCATTTGCCAGTCGCCACATCTGAATGACCACATCTGTGTTTCATCACTGCCAAAGATTAAAGCCAAGTAGAACGAAGTGCACACAAGCATCCATGGGTTGCACGCGTTCCCACATGCATGCACATATATATATTAAACTAAGTTGGGTACAGCTTGCTACATCCGTTGCAATACAAAGCAACAGCCTTGCAATGAATCCTGCCTTTCTGAAGCTTATCATATTCAGTGTTGCTCTATTGGATTGAATTATAGTAACAAATGTTTTCTCCCCCTCTTGTTGTATGATTTGTAATGCGGTCTTCCTTGCAGCGTTGCCAGATGGGAAATGTTAAAGTATCACACCAGAGGCTTAAAATGATCGTATTTTCAGGAATATTATTGTACACGAGTCATAACCACATTAACAAATAGGCGTAAACGTGTAATTTTACGTATGTAAACAACTTTTTGACACGTCTACAAAACTACCCACAGCGTTTTTTGTTGTTGTTGTTTTTTTACAGCAAGCAGCTATGATGTGTGGAAGGGGGCATCGGTCCATAACTCCATCAGTCTGACAATTTTTGTAATAGCCTACTATTACAAAATTAAATTACAAGACAACACGACTGGAAGCCTGTTCATATAGTGCATGAAAACAGTTAAGGCCATAAACTAATAAATAAGGGGGGCTTACTGCTGCATTCGAAGCTAGCTCTCGTGCAAACTCTCTTCATATGAGCGTGGAGCAGGCGTGCACGCGCGTCACGTTCATCAACATCACAGCTAACACAATGAGGTCACGTAAGAAGTGATGTGTAAACAAAGACGTAGGATTCATCCGGAAATGGATTAAAATCAGACAGCGCAGACTAAAAAAAAAAGTATCGTACAAATAGGATAGTTATCGTACATCTGGCAACGCTGCTGCCTTGTCTTGTATTTCGTTTGTTTTTAACTTTCACTTTGACTTCCTTAGGTAGGGCATGTGAAAACTGTGCATCATAATGATGTCAACTATTTTGCATTGTTCCTGATATATAAAATAAAGTTAAGCAAAGTAAATGACCATGAAGTTAAATAAACACCTTTCTGACAGAGTTTGAACAAAACATGAACATTATAAGCTTTACAAAAGTAGGATTAAAGCGTCAGTAGGCAGAATGTGTTGGGCATCATTGGGCAAGAATTCGATAATAACCTTTCAGCATGTTGTAATTAAAGTGTTCTGAGAGATAACTAGACTTCTGCACCTCCTGATGGCTCTGTTTTCAGGCTTTAAAAAAATCTAGCCTGTGATGGGAGACCGTGGCCAATCACAGGTCATTTCAGAGAGAGAGTGTTCCTATTGGCTGTTCATTCAACGGAGGCAGCTGTCAATCATTCACGAACTCCGATCAAACAGTCCAACTATTTGAGGCGAGAAATAGGCATTACAGTAACAGAATATTGATTCATATTTGATCAGCGCTGCCTAGTTTGACCGTTTGATCGGAGTTTGCGAGTGATTGACAGCTGCTCAGAGACGGCAAGGCTCCAGCTCGGCTCTGATTGGTTGTTTTCCTTCGGTCTGTGAATTCTTGCAGATGCCGTTAGGAGCACCGGAGGACACCGGAGGACACAGAGGCACTCCTGTCAGGATATAGTGAGCATTTTATAAAATTAACTTGTTTTAATCATATTTGCTCCATTTCTACCCGCTGCTGCTTTAATTGCAGAGCTGCTGCACGGCATTGGGTGAAGCTAGGTGTGCTTAATAAACTGGTAGCGTATTTGTTAACACGCACAAAAATGCCCACTACAACGGACACTTAGAGAAAGACATCCTGACCAAACAAAGGGCTTGACACAGCACACTTGAGCAGAGTGAGGCCTCCACATATGGTATGGAATGTAACAGATCCAAGCCAAACTCCAAACAAGAATTCAAACCACTGAGAAAGTGAACAATAGATGTTCTCCAATACTGCAGAGTTCACATTTTTTGGTTTCCTTACAGAACTCTGTTTGTTTGACTGTAACCATATGAATTTGAGTACTACTCAGAAGACTCCAACATGTTAATTGCTCTTGGCAGGATTCGTGATTCAGATTCTGGTTCAGACTTTGCACACATTTTTACATTTGCAAATGCTCGACGACTCATTTGTGATAGAAGCCACGGGCCTTGTACAATCATTTTTACTGTCAAGGCTTAAATTCTTGAAAAAATCAAAGGGCCTCTTTGACATGACTCACACCACTCTGCATGTTGTTCTCCTCGTCCGGCAGAGTTTTGGAAAGAGGAATGAGTTGATGTGTACATTCCTCAGATCCAACCAATGAGCTCATTCTTTTAGGATATTTAGAAACAGGATGATGTCACCGGTGGTTTTGATTTACAGCAGATGTGGGAGATGTTGTTCACGTCAGTGTTTGGTTGGTGATGGTGGTGGGGGAAGGGTCAGAGGATACACAGAGCCATCACTGATTCCAAAAGCAACTTTAAGAGACATTTTTTTATTATTCTGTTTGAATTGCCCCATGAATCACTTACAGTATATGATGTTTGTCAATTTACTGAAACATAATTTTGCAAGTCAAGAAAGTCGCAGTTTGTTTTAAACCTGTTGAAGTATCAGACTGTGAAAATATGTAATTAGAAAGACTAAACATCCAAAATTTGCATAAGTGACGTCTCTCTCGCTGAAGTTACGATGCCTGTGTGTTTTGTACTGGGATGTACTCACACCGGGCAACGGGTCTCGCTCGTTCTTTCTCTTCTTGGCTGATAAAAAGACTAGGAGTCATAGCTAAGTTAGCTAGCTAGCTAGTGTTGGCGACGTTTGTTGTGCGAGACGAGAGATGTGGTCCACTGAGCGGTTTCACACCAAACTAAATGATACTACGTCAAACTTACGATGAAGTGTGACTTGCAAAATGATCTTTTGAATTGACAAATATCATGTGTGATTCACGGTGCAATTCGGATAAAAATGGGATAAATATAATTGTCTCTCGCCGTTGACTACCGTTCATATACTTTCTGAAATAAATCGTTGAAACTATTCATGGCTGCCCATATCTTTAATTCTATCTTCGCATTCTCTTACCTGTTATTACTGTCCCGGGGTTTGTCAGCCCAGGGTCTCCTGCAAACTCCAGGTGGTGGGCACGTGGGTAAAGGTGGAGGAGGAATGGAGGGCAAAGGGGGCAAGTTCCTCCTTCCCTTCCCCGAGCCAGGCCCTGAGCCTGGGGTAGTGGGAGGGGTGTGATGCTGGAAGGTTCTCTGAGGTTTAGGCAGAGGGTTTATAGACGGAGCACCTGGCTCACTGTAAACGTTCTCTGGATCCCCCTCCCTCCTCCTCCGCGACCCGCCAGGCCGAACAACGTCAAAAGTCCCAAAAATGGGCTCGTTGGCTCTCTTTTCTGTTTCCTCCAGCTCCTCCTTTGAAGGAGGGCAGAAGTAATTCCCTGGAAATGCCAGAGAAGGTCTGTCAGGAACCTCCTTTGTTGCCTTCTCCAGTTTCTTAACGTGAGTTAAAACACTTTTCTTGTCTTGGGGTTGTTCTGTTGGCTTGGAAGCCCGAAATCCCCTCTCTAGGATCACCTCTCTGTCCTTGTTGGCTGGGCCCTCCGGAGATTTAGGCCTCGAATCGCCCAGCTTTCCAACATTCTCCTTCCCTGAGTCTTGTCTGTCCCAGCCGACAAACCTCTTGCTATCTGTCCTTTGGACCTCTGACGCTTTAGATTCCTTTTTCCTCACAGTCTCAACTTCCTTCTGTGTCGTGCTGAGAGGACATGTCCCTGTAGGGGTTAGCGGGGCAGGCTCCTTTTTGCCCTCCCATTGTGAGATCTTATCACGGATGCTGGCAGTCTTGACTGCCGCTGGGCTCTTGTTGTTCAGCTTGCCACACAGCCCGTTCTCCATGTTGGGAGTCCGCGGGTCGGTGGTGGTGGGGGCTCTCCTGTGGGCCAGCATGGTGTCAGGAGGACCCGGGCTGTCGCTCAGGCTGAGTAGAGGGGAGAGGGGACGCTTGGTGGACACAGAAGTATCCCTCCTGTCTCTGTCCCCTGGTGACCCGCACACCTCCTGGCGCTGGGGCACCGCAGACGACGGAGCCTCCCCGAGCTTCAAGCCACAACACTGGAGCCTAGAGGAGAACCACACACAGAAAAATCAGCATACACTTGACATATATACAGAGGCGATACAAAACAAAAGGAAAAGCATGCAAGCATATGGCTGTTTCCATATGTGTCAAAACATAGTATATTAGAATCAAACTTAAAGGCGCTAAAGTCGAAATTCAGAACATTTTGTATTGCCTCCACACGGCTCTCAACGTGGTACCAGTTGAGCCGGAGGGTGCTATGCGACAACGCCGTTGGTCGGAACGGCGTTATCAGTTTTAACCGCTGTATGAGCACAGTACAGAGCGGCGACAGTGAGCTAGCCAGTGGGGCACGCTCACAAGCACTAAAAGGTCAACAAAGCACAGAGAAGCTCGAATGACAACACACACGGAGGGAGAGCGACTTCATTCTCTACTCAGATAGACATTACTCCTCTATATCTTTACATTGCAAATGGTTTGCTGCTATATTAATGTTCTGGATATCGTATAGGGAAAAATGGAACACACACTGTTTCAAGATGAACAGGCTGTCAATCACAAGATGGACTGTGTGGAGGGAACAAACTAAACCCAAACAAACAAGCAAACCATGCAAAGAGTCTCCTATCAGTAAGGGCACAGTGCTAACCAACCGATGTGTATTTAATTAAAACCAAATAAACATAGGGAGAAAGCACTGTTGTCAACTCTGATAATTTATAGTGAAATTAATTTTATAGAAATGTCAGTTGCAGCCTTCAGTCTACATAGCTAAGCTCCCCATAGCTCTTATAATTGGCCACGCAACGTCAGCACTTACAATTACGTCCAGATAGATCTTTGTTTAATGAGGTAAACAAGAATTCTTGTTAAAAGAGCTCAGACGTCTGTTTGGTGCCTCTGTTTCAGCTGTGAGTCACTCACTGGAAGATTACTGGGTCATGACTGTTTGAACTCTGGGTTTCGGGGTCAAAGTTTACAAGCTACACACACACACACACACACACACACACACACACAGCTATTTCTGGAGAGGAGATGAAAGTATACACAGAAGAGGGGAGAGGCCGAAGTGTAGACGTGCATCTTTTCTTTTCTACTCCCAACCCCTCAAATCTTTGTCTTGGCCCAAAGACCATTCATCAAATGATTGAATTTCCAACAAACAGAGGAAACGCGGCCTTGTGACATCTGATGACATTGCTAGATGTGAAAACCAACAGTCATGCAATCCAGAGGAAATCTCAGGGGGAAATTACCGATTCAAGTTTCCTCAGAGACCCCTAAAGAAAAGAACAACAACTGTAACTATGACCAACGAGGAAACCAAATAATTGTCTTTTAAATTGCTCTGGGTTTTATTAGTTTGGCCCCTCTCTCTCCCTTCCCCCTTTCTTTCTCCTTTAGTGTCCCTCGGTTGAAACAGCAGTTTTTATTAAGCATGAAGCAACGGAGTGGAAAAACTAGGTCAAATAGAAAAGCCAAGTAAAGGAGAACAGGAGAAGGCAGGGGGGTCGAGTGATGGAGTTAAGTGGAGCAGATGGAGGAGGAAATTAATAGTTGATTTCTCCCCATCTCAAACGAAAACACTTGTTTGTGATTAAGAGAGATTGAAAGGCAGATATTTAAAAAAATGGGCAGTATGGAAAGCTTTTCTATCACCTCCAGCCGAGGATGGGTGGAGCATGGAGATGAGGGTCACTGAGGACAGAAGGAGGCACAAAAGCATCTCTAACCAGCTGAGCTGACACAGGATCAACGGATAAGAGAAAGGGTCTGAAATGAAACTTCTTTTAATTGTATTCCTGCATATATATATCAACTTTTGATTCCCAAAGAGAAATGTACTAAGCAATGGCAGCTACAGTAACACGGCAGACCCTAAAAAACAACAGATATTTAAACCTTCTACTAGACAATCCCTGTTATTGTCACAAACCTAAATCCCTTCATTATAATCTAAATAGCACTAATGAATATTGCAAGGATGACAGAAGGGTCTATAGAGAGTGGTCAGAGAGGCATTAGACAGTAGCAGCAGGGGGGCAGTAACAGTATCTAGATGCCAGATGGCCAACTCTGCTCTGCTCTCTAGCTCTGCTATTGTTATACTGCTGACCCTAATGGAAAGGCGTGTCTCCAGCTTGGTTAAGAGCAGTACAGAACTATATGATGGTTATGGGCAAAGTGCAGTTTAGGCCTGAGCAACATGTGGAGAAGAATCTGTAGAGATGTATAAGATGGCAGAGTAAAGTGAACTACTGTATAGGCTCTTGTCACATCCTGCAGCAGGTATTTTGCCCCAACTAAAAGTTAAAAGGTCATCAGATCAAATAAGGTTATGCTGTGGCTTCACCTTCCTGTCTGACAAAGCATGTTTTTGGACAGCTTGGTGGATCAAATGGCAACTCAGTTCTGGCATATTTTAAAAGGTAATTAGTTAGGTTTAGTGCAATTTAGTATATTTATATAAAGTTGGAGGTATTAAAGGACCAGTGTGTATGAATTAGTGGGATCTATTGGCAGAAATGGAATATAATATTAATAAGTATGTTTTCTTTAGTGTATTATCACCTGAAAATAAGAATCGTTGTGTTTTCGTTAACTTAGAATGAGCCGTTCATATCTACATAGGGAGCGAGCCCTCTCTCCACGGAGTCTGCCATGTTGCACTGCCATGATTCAACAGTAGCCCAGAACGGACAAACCGAACTCTGTTAACTTTTCCTGCTTGGGCCAGGGTCGATAACGTTACTCGCTCCCATCGCCGCAGCTTTCTCTCTTGCCCATTCACGTTTTCATATCGGCCACCGTAGCTCTCCAACAAGCTTAGCACAGCGGAGAGGCTTCAGTTGGTTGCAATCTCCTCACCTCACTGCTAGATACTGCCAGATCCTACACACTGGACCCTTAAGGCAGCAGAGGCTGAAATATATTGACTTTCAGTCTCTAGTATGGGTCAAATAGAAAAAAAAAGTTGGACCCTACAATTTCCATAATGCAATTTAATTTGAAACCCTACACCTCAGGTTAGTAATGCAGACTTTAGTCTCAAACCCAAGCTGAGATAACGCCGATGGCATCATCGGAGTTACTTTTTTCAGTTCTGGAGAGCTCCCAACCAGATGTTGCATCATACACGCTGAATTGACCCAAAACTTCAACAACACTCAACATTTAACATCATAAGCACTGTTACGAGCATGCAAAAAAAGAGTGTTTAGCTTTTGTGGTCAGTTGTCTCTTACTGCGTTGTGCTCTGTGAGTCATAGTTTACTTCTCAATACACACTCTTTACTTCCTTTCAGCAACCAGATTTTTTAACGTAGTTGTTGATTATTTGAACTAATAATTCCATCCAGGGTTCACAAATGCTCAGATAGCGAGTCAAGCATCTGGTCTTTATAAAATGAATAGCACTCCGACATAACCTTGCCCTTTTACTATAAACAAACAAGGCCACTACCAAGAGGATTGGCAGCCTCTACTGGCTGATCTGATTTCACAGGATATCGTGAGGTAGCTTTCTGGCACAAAACAGGAGGAAGTGTTGCTCTTCCTCCTTACAAAGAGGCAAAGCTTTGTGATGGAAAGCAGCAGCATGGGGGAATCTCACTACGAGACACAGTAGCACTAGCAATACCAACCAGCCAGTACTGTGATGAATAGGTGATTCATTGTCTTGACCATTGTCATTGTTCAGGGAGACTTTGACAATAGCATGTTCAATTACCATAGTATTTATTGTAGCACTGACATGTTGGACTTTAATTATTACTACTAGACACTGAATCAGAAAATATAAAAAAATATTTGATTGGCTTTTGAGGTACGTACCCGTTGACTGATTGGTAGATACAGTTGTCAGTGTTTGTACAGAGCAGCAGGGCCCTCCCACCGGTCATGGTGCTAGCAGCTGGCATCCTGCACAGTGACACAAAGACAAACACAGTCCGTTAGCACAATATATTTGTATAATAGGGTGAGTGCATTGCGTGGATGGTAAAAGTTGGTTGACATGTGAATGCAAAGCAGACCTATATTTCAGCTTATAGGTCAGGAAGTTGCAAAGAAAAACATTTACAAGTCAAACTGTTACAGAGCATAAATTTGAACAGTTGAAAAATATTCCAGCTTGTGTTTTGTTTTAGCTAAATATATGGAGATGATACATAAAAATAGGCGGACATACAGACTGACAAATGAGGCTTAGGTCAAAAGAAGAGCTGCTTCCCCAGGACTCCCTTAGGGGAAGAAAAAAAATGTAACTCCAGTGTGTAAGTGTAAACTACCAAATAGCTCAAACCTCTCGTTTCTGTGGCCAGCAAAACTCATTTTCTGAACCAAGCTGCAGAGAAGCAGACCTCACAGGTTGCACGCCTTCCCCCCAAAACTGGCAAAACCCCACTTGATTAGTAATTGGAGGATACAGCTCCAAACAAAAGCCAACTGGCATAAACACACATTAGGTTCCAGCACCTATGTGGCATTATGGAAAACATTATGGAATATACTAAAAACTGCACACTGTAATATAATCAAGCTCCATTAGGAAAACAAGGGCACCGGGTTCAACTCTTTTTAAGGTTATCACTCAGTGTCTCGTCTTTTCCAGAACAGATTTCTGGAGTATTTTCAAGTACTGCGCACACATTTTGTTTTTGCACTTCAGATCCTCTCCGCAAACTCTCCTTTTCATTCCAGAAAATAACTTCCTTAATATGCAGTGTGTCTTCCAGCGCTACACATTTCCCTCTGTTCTTTATTACGGACAAGTAGTGCCAAGGCGACTGTGAAGGGGGGAGAAAAATGATTGCTTGGTCCATTTGTCAGAGTATAATGAAACCAGATCCACTTGGAGCCATTGCAAGACCATCCGTATGTAACATCGAATTAGAGCCGCTGGTGCACAGCGCTTCATGGCTTGGCCTGTAAAAGCTGGTGGAGGGTTGGCATGGAGCAGAAGGGCCTAGCCTCTGTCTGGCACAGATGTGGTTATAACATAAGAGAGGGGGAGAGGTCAGGGCTAACTCCTGTTGGCAGGTAGTCACACATTTGTTCTTAAGTAAATTCACAGAGACACTAATACATGCTTTGCCACCCGGCTGCATACCCACACACAAAACCTCGTATAAAAACACACCTACATAGACCTACACATCTTGCCAAACCGTCCATACTTCGGACCAAATTCTGAATGTGACTTCAACCAGATGTGCTGGGATACTTTAGGGTATCCGTAGGCCGTTAAACATTTCCTGAGCACGACCTGGCCCAAACCCCCCCTTCCAATCCTCTCCCAATAAACCTGCATTAGCTAACCCTTTCACTTCTCTCCCTTGCCCCCCCCACTATGTCGGGAATGTGAGCCTAATTCAGCCAAATTCCACAAATTGTTGTCCCAACTGGCAGTCAGAAAAAAGCCACAATTTCGGCAGATTACGTAAAGAAAATTGCAGCCAAATAGCTGAACTCTTCCCTGCGTTAACAACATAATTGGCCCTTTGGGTCCAGTGTTTTGGAATGATCCCGGGCTTTTCCTTTTTTCTCTTCCAGAATGAAAGAACAAATGGACACTACGGAAAAGTTGCGGTCTCCTCTGACAAGAAGAAGACGAAAAAGTACAATGTGTCATTTTTTATCTTCTAGTTTTGCTCGCGGCTCAACTTACAGCCCTCCATTGCTTTGTCTTTAGCCCCCCCATCAGCCGGAGGCCTAGCCCCCCAGAGAGAGGAGGAGGAGGGTGTGCGTCAGCCATCCACCGGCCTGTAGGCCCAAATTATTTTCAGCTGTGAGCCGAGCAGAGGTCACATGTTTGAGGGGAAACATCAACCGATTTTTTTCCCTTCCTCCCCCTCCTGATTCTTTTCTCCTTACTAAAACCCAACACAGAAATGAAGAACAGAAATCCTGCATGGAAAGGAGGGTGGGTAAGGGGGACTATAAAGAATGTATAGAGCCTCCTAGTTTTACAGTTTAATTTTTCTCTAGGTTGGGGAGGGTGTTGGATATCACAGGGGGAGAGGAAAGATGGGAGAGGGGGGTTGGGGAGACAGGGGTTGTCAAAACTAAAGAGGAAAGTGGATATTGCAAAGAATAATACAAGTGTACTGTTGCGCTGTGAAAACAGTGTAGGCTTTTAGGCTGTCCCACCTCATTGTTTGGAGCTCCAAGGCCAAAACAGAGAGCGCCGTTCAGAGAGAATCTAGTGCCTTAAATGGTAGTTTGGTATTTTCACACATGTAAGACTTTCTGGGCTAAAACTTGACTCATACATTCAAGACAGTGCTAGCCCACTATCGCCTGAACCTGACAAGTAGTAGTGTCTTCGCATCTCGTAAAAAGCAGTAAATTTGACAGCATTGCCGGTTTTACAGCGTTCGGTTACTGCGGAAACTCTTTTTGGGAGCGGCGAAGGCTTTTGTCTCCTACAGCTATTGGCAACTATTGTTAACCCTGACCCTCAGAGCAAGACGGCCAACGTAACAATGCAGAGGCTGAGGGAAGCCATCTGCTGAGGCCAATAAAAACATCACGGGAAACTTCTCTTCATCCCTAGCCCTGTGACGGTGTGACAGGCCGTGGACACTGTGGCAGAGGAAGTGGTATTGTTCAGCAGCAGAGAATGGAAATAACTCACAATATTTCTGTTTGATATTCAAAGAGACAGTCATACCTTTTCATTTTGAGAAGTCCTTCTATCTATACTCAAAATCACCTGTTGACTATTGCTGATTTTAGCTTATTTTCCTAATGACCTTCAGATAAAAAAACAACATCACACCAGCATATGCCATAAAGGATAACCTCCAGTCCCAGTCTCAGATGAAAAAGGATTGGTGTTCAGTGAACAGAACACAATCTTAAATGCCTTGAAGCCTTTACTAGATAGAGATAGCAGCAGTCGGGGTCAGAGGCAGGGCATCGGAGCCAAGCATCAGTTGCATAACAAACCCTGTGGGGGATTTCTATCAGCGGATGGACACTGGGTATCTGGCCATGGACAGATTCTTATGCAGTAAACATGCACTCACATATACCGCTGAGACAGGGATGTTGTTTGTTTGTTTAGGCTTAATGGCTGAATCATGATGTTGTCTTGCTGTAATAAATAGGAGCTCAGTTATCCACTAGCACCACCTATCCCAAAGGGGGATTGTGTATGTGAGCAAGTAAGATACTGGTATGACACGGGCTGATCTGCTAAACAGTGGCTATTTTGGGGCATATCAGCTCTGTATTTTCGGACCTTGTCGGAAGGCAAGTCTTGTTTACTGTTCCGAACAGCCATTTGCGAAGGCGGGTGAAAAGCCTGCCGTCATAGAGAGGGGCGAGACGTGATAACAGTTTAAATATGGGGATAATGGTGCACATTTTCAGACAGTCTCTCCTGGAAGGCAATCGTAGTGTTGCACTTGTTTGTACTATAGACTGTATATAAGAAGTGGACGTAGTCATTGTGACGTCACCCATTGGTTTGTGGACTGCCGTTTTGAAGCCTTGAGTTTTGAGCATTTTGGCCGTCACCATCTTATTTTTTTGCAACCAGAAGTGGCACGAGAGGGTGGAGCTAAGTACATAAGACATTTTTAGGCGACCAAAAATGTTACAATTAACTTTCATGAACTGAAAACACACTGTGAAAGGGTTAAAATTCAAAGACAAAAACAGGGACAACACCCAGAGCGGACAACGCCGTAGTAGCAACCTGTCAATCAGTGCCCTAAAGCATCTCCTGCTTTATGGTCTATTTGACTCTAAATGGGACCATCATTTACTAAATGAACATCATGCTGTATTGAAGAAGACTTGATTGAGATTGAGACCATAAACTCATGTTTACAATGTTTACTGAAGTAATAAATCAAGAGAGAAGTAGGCTCATTTTCTCATAGACTTCTATACAATCAGACTTCTTTTAGCAACCAGAGGAGTCGCTCTCTGATAGCTATTAAAAAGAATGCATGTTGCCCACTAGTTTATACACATCCAAATTGATAGAACAAGCTGTGTAAAGAGTAAAAGAAGAGCTTGAGAAAGAAGTTCAAACACTGCTTACTTTCTCAACTCCACACACCTGGCCAATAGCTGTGTGAAGTGAGTGTGAATGCTGTTTCCCATTCTGTTCAACCATCTGACAAACACTTCTGATGAAGCATACAAGCAGCTTTAGCTATAGCTGCTTGTATGCTTTAACAATACTTTGGCTCAGCTGTTTTTTGGGCTAAACGGCAACTACAGCGTGCTGATACAGTATGCTAATGTTTAGCATGTAACTTGTTAATGTGTACAGTTAGAACTATTAAGGAATTCATTCATTAATTCAATGAGCATCAGAAGTGTTGGACATTTTTAGCTGCTAGTGGCAAAAGATGAGGAGTCAGAAAACTAACAACGCATTAGGATAAATAGGGTTGGACAGATGGACGAACAGCCCAATCGTCTGACAATCATTCTGACACTTTCATTCTCAGGAGCCATTTGAGTCAGGTTGATTATGATTAGTGTAACTGTCAGATACACACACATCACACATCTAGGGACCCTATGGTCTTTTCCAATTGGCTCACAGACCAAGGGTCCCCCAGACGTCAGGTCTCCCCAGAACAGGCCACTACATTGACTCCAAAATCTTTCTCTGGTCGTAAATGAATCTGTGATTTACAAGGACTTGGCACACTTATGTACAATATGTTAGCCAGCACACAGATTACTCAGCGGGACACACATGCAGGCCTTTCACAGATGACACTTGGCCTAACTGTTATTTGTTATACTGAACTCACACGATGTTGGATTCACAGAGGGAGTAAAAGAATCAGCCTGGACTCATTCAATGGCAATGTCATGACACACACACACACACCACAGTTTCCACGATGAGTTCCTCATGTGTCAGTTATGCGTTAACAACAGCTCCGTTGTCAGGACTTGTGACGTGTGAATCCTATTGTCACTAGCCGTGTTTCCAATAATTATCAAGCAAATTTTAAGCAAACTTTTGAAATGTTGTAAAAAAAAAAAAATGAATTAGGCGCGTTTCCATCAACTGGTTTGGAGCGAATAAACTCAGCTTGTTGGCTATAGCGTAGTTTTGTCAGAAGTTGGTGCTATAGGCTACGCATGGCTGTAATCCGCCAGTAAACAGAAGAAGTAGAGATCGGCCATCTAACCATGTACAAGAGAACAATGGAGAGAGGTCTTCAGGGATTTGTTTCAATTGGGCAAGTTTTGATTGTTCTTTCATGTCAGCTAGTATTGGCTAAGTTTTCGTTTTCTGGAGATGAATACAAGCATTTGCACGTCATGGGAATATCTGAGAAGACAGATGAAAGAGCTGATGACTCATGTGAGTTAAATGTTTGCTACTTCAGAATTTATTCGGCAAAGGCGTTTCCATAATCCAAACAAAGGCAAAAAACATCTCAAGCGTACATAAAATCTCTTTCTGCAATTGAGGAAGTTTTATCGAGTTTTGCCGTTTCCATACAGCTTTTCTAAAGCGATACATCAAAATACTGTGATGGAAACACAGCTATTCATAAACTATAAAATGCTCTGTCTAATACTCTTTACAGTGCAATGCAAGTGTAGACAGTATCAGCTCAGACAGTGATATGGTGAGTCAGCCGTATTGGTCTGTATCTTTGTCATTGAGCTCTTTGTGCTTGTTATCTTTAAGTGTTACCTCTTGGTGATAATCTGACAAAGTTTTGCTGTCGGGGTTGAATTAGCTTCATCACACTGTATGCAGGTGGTGCTGTCAGTGTTTCGCAGCTAGCTTTATCAGGCCTCTGAGTTGTTGTCAGCGAGCTGTTGGCTGACTGCTGCTATAGTGCTCTGGAGGTCTGCCTGCCTGCCTCTCCCCAACAGCTGCTTCTCATAAAGATTTCATCCTCCCCTCTATCCCTCTGTCCCTCCATCCCTCTGTCCAGCCCTGCAGAAACAGCTAACGCCATGACATCATCATCCTTGCTTGTTCTTCCCCAAACTGCTCTCTTTTTCTCTCGGTCATTTCGAAATACCTAAAAAGGGCAAAGTCGCTCGCAGCCCACGCTGCATTTCACAGTTATCAGGACATGGAGTCACACAAAATACAGAAAGCAACCAAAGAGAGGCAGCCCCTAAACCACCTCTCATCTTATGAGTGAGGTTTTCAGTGAAACTGGGACAAGGAGAGAACACGATAGCTCAAAATGGGAATTATATACTGCGAAGAAAAAAAAGATTATTTATTTTCTTCTTTTTCTTTCTGCACCCACGCTGAGTCGAGGACCCTATCCCCTACGAGATGTGGCTCACTATAGCATGTGTCTGCAATCAATTTAACGCACCACTGCACATTTAGCTTGCTCTTTCTGGAAAGGCAAACTTGGCTGCTTTTTTCCTCCCCGTCCTTCAGTCTTTTTATTTCTCCCTTTCATTCCCACTCTTGGAGTTGCAGGGACAAAAGTATGATGGAGGAGGGAGTGAAGGATATAGGAGGGAAGGATAGAGGGGGATTGGTTTATAATCTATAGCCTCCCGTTTGTTTTCATACTGAAATGTACCGCGTCCTACCTTCTGCAGATCTGGAGCAGCATGTACGGACAATTTGTTTTGTGCGCTGCCGGGTTGCCAGATCTGACATGAAGTGTTTGGTTTGAGCGATATGGGGATTTCACAGTGACTGACATGCTGCCTTGACCTGGTAGGCTTTGACAGGGTTTTGCCTGGTTCCTGAAGAAGTAGAAAAGGAAGGGTTGATGGTAAAGGAAGGAGGAGGAGGGAAGGAGAGGGTCGGGCAAATAAACAATGGAATTTTATCTGCGCTCTGCAGTCTCCCTCTCTCTTTTTTCCCCTCTCTGTTTCTGTCTCTGTGTCCTGTTCAGGGGCCCCTGCTGCTTTCCCAAGCTGATTTCATAGCAAGGCCTTGGACATGAGCCAAGCAGACCAATTCTATGACTATGCGTGTCTGTATCTGCGTGAGTATCTGCCCATGCATGCGATTGACAGCCAGAAAGCGTGTTACAAGCCTGGAAGCTGCACAGTCATTTAATTTTCCCTGCATGCCATGTTAACCGCCCTCTCATCTTCTTCTTTTTATCTCTCTGTTTTCATACACATTACTTTTCCATCCTTATCTTTCCGTTCTACATCCAACCACAGGGATCTGCGCTGTATGATGTACAGTGGTAAAGATGCCTATCAGCTGGCCTTTAGGGGCAAAAGATAAGCACACACACATACAGTGCATGCGCAAGCATCCTGCTGCCCAGCGTCCTTCTGCCCCGCTGTGCTGTGTCCTCTTGCCCCTCTATTTCTCCCCCTGCTCCCTCTATTGTTAGGAGAGGATGGACGTGAGACAGCATTGAAACTGGGTTAGCCACAGAACCAGACAGGAACAGACGGGGGATACCACAAACAATTAATTTCTCCCTGCATGTATTCTTGCTTATCAATCCACCCTAAATATAACACAAAAGTGTCCATTGTTGTATTTCCAACACCACACATATAGCATTTCTTGTTATTGTGGTTGGCGTTTATTACGGAGACTCTGAAGACCTGGGTGTCTACAGTCTATCCCGCTGGGAGCTGAAAGAATGGGCCAAAATATTACCTCAGAAAATGTATAAACAAACCTTAATTATAAATGGGGCCACAGAGGAAGCCACTATGGATGTAATTATGGCGCACAGGCGCAACCAAGACACAGAATGCTACATCATTTAGGAGGCTTGTGCATGAAATGAACAGTTATTTTCTTGTTTGTGTTTGTGCACACAAACTGACAGGAAGTGTGAAGTAATTTGAAGGAAGTGGGAGCAAGATGGACCTCCTGTGTTTCCTGAAATGAAGTCATCAAGGTTTTGCAGTTTTGCAGTTTTTTTTTTGTTTAAGAATTCCCCCCGTACAGTAAGAACTTGAGTTCACTGTTGATAAATGGGACAGCTCTGACTACCACAAGGTCAAAATGGCAGCAAACGGAAGGAAAACTCCAGACAAACTCAGCAAAATCCTCCTAAAAGTCCTTCTCACTCGCTCCACCTGTCAGAGTTTACAAATGACCATCCCGTAACAGTTTAACCACAGGCTTTTAACGGGGAAGGTCTCCCTTTCCCTTTGGACTTTGTGGCTTCCATTCCACATTCCACTGACTGCAAATGGTGCGGCGTGCCGGCTAATGATGCACTAAAGTCTTCAAGGTGATAAGCCCTTCCAGAAATACAAGTTTGGTGGGGGAGTCTTTGACACTGTTGGCCTGATAAAAGAGAAAATTAAGTGGATAATTGAAAAAGATCGGTGGAAGCTTTTCAGCACAGAAGATTTTTAAACCTGGACTGATCTGGTAGAAAATTGGATTATAAACCAAGTCTTCCACCTCAACAGTGACTTTAACCTATCGCCAACAAATACAAAGAGGCCTTAAAGCCCCCCCCCCCCCCCCCCCCACTCCAGCCAGTTTTACTTCCTGTTCTTTGGTCAATGTTCTTTCTCAAACAGAGAATGGGGGTGTATTTTATAGTCACTGCACGCCAGCCGCAGCACACCGGAGGACGGAAGGACATGTTGCCAAGGTCCGCCGTTTTGAAGGGGCACCATCCGCCAGCACCGGCTCATCTCACCTCAGCTCCAGCACCGACACCGTACCGGGATGCACTCGGATTTGTTTATTTCTCCTAACGGGACTTTTTCTCTTGTTTGCTTTCCGGCTGAAAGTTGTGCGCTCCACGTCGTTCGGACCTCTTAGAGGCTCGCAAACCTCCGGTATCGGCTGCTTTCCGTTAATTTATCTCCAGCAGGAGGAGACGGTAAAGAAGCGAGCAACTGAGAGAAGCAGTCAGTGTGTTGTGTTATTTCTGCCAGTGGGATTTTATGTAATGCAATGATTGCACTCGCCATGATGAAAATAAACACACTAAACTAAGGTGGAGGAAACTAAAAATAAAATGAAAACCCTCTGTTAGCTGATGCAACGAGTTGGGCTAGTTAACTACATCTAACTAGAAAGACAAACTGACAGACAGATAAACAGATTTATCGGTTTGCCGCTGCTCGGACTCAAACGAGCATGACGTATGACCTGCAGTTTCTACTATAGTCATACTTAGTCTAGAAATTACTCAAAGAGATATCATAGAAAAGCCAAAATACACTGGAGGGGGGCTTTAACTAGCTCAATGGAGAGAAAAGAAGTCTCTCTACCAGAGAAAAAGACAAGATCATCACAATGAGAAGAGAATAAGAAGAGGAGGAGGAGGATGAATCTGTCTTGGAGGCAGAGCAAACAAATCTCTCTCTATCCCCCCCCATCTGGGAGAGGGTGTCATGTTACGTCTCTTTGCAGAGTCGGAGCATCTGTCCTTCGACTCCCTCCCACAGACATTGTCAGCCCCTCCTCCCCACAGACAGAAAGCTCCTATCGGCAGAGCTCTTGACTCATCCCTAGTCTGCTCCCAATTACCCCGCTGGCTCCACAGATCGGTGCCCATGCCAACACATCCCGGGGCCTGCTTTTAGACAGCTCTCGCTTTGGCCTACATAACCCCGGCCAACACTGCCTCCGTCAAATCCCAAAATTTGCAGCTGAACTACTGCTCTAGTGTCAGCCAACATCCAAAGATTTGGTGATGCTAAAGGCCATATGCTTCAAACAAAAGTGCTTGTTGGATCGTCTCTCAGCATCTGAAACCACAACGGTGGAATCAGGGGGGGACAATGTTTTCCAAAACAGACAATCCAACAGTCAGGACCACTTTTCGCAGTAACTAGCCAGGTGTGCGGTGGTGAGACTGACGTCTGACACCATAGTCTACTGTTTCTATCTATAATGTTTCTGATGGCAATGTCGGTCTGTCACTCAGTTGGTCGCTTGATCTATCCGCATCTTTGGTCTCGACTGAAATATCTCGACAACTATTGGACGGATATCTAGCGCCACTAGTAGGTCAAACTTTTCACTTATTCGGTGAAATATCTCAACATCTACTCGATGGATTGCCACCAAATTTAGTTTTTTGCATTTATAGTTCCCAGATGATGTATTCTAACAATTTTGGTGATCCCTGGCTTTTCCTGTTGCACCACCATGAAGTTGACCTTTGTGGTTTTGAGTGAAATGTCTCGACAACTATTGGACGGATTGCTATATAATAAGGTTACAGACATTCTAACACTTAAGTGTTAATTATAAATTGTTAGCATGCTTACACTCTAAATTAAGATGGTGAACATATCTAGCCTACCTGTTAAACATTAGCATTGGCATTGTTAGCATGTTAACTTGCTGAACTTCGCTTTCAGAATCTTCCATAAGCTGCTAGCAATAGCCATGTTCATTGTTTAAGTTCATAATGATCATTTTGGGGGAGTGGATTTGGAGGGAGGCCTGAAGGGACGGACTGTCAGTGTTGCCGACTTGGTGACTTTCTTGTTAGATTTAGTGACTTTAGGAGCTAGTGCTGCTAGATACTTTCATTGGAAAAGAGTTGTCAACACTGGGCTGGGTTTCTTGGTTGGATAATTCTTTTGAAATGTAGCGTACTATCGTTAGTTTCTTTAGATTACCAACCAGCTTTAAAGCAGTCAAAGATATATTTCCATCTATTCGTGTTGGACAATGAAGCTATTCTGAATCTGAAAAGTCTGCTATCCCTTTAAATTTTTCTGTATACAGCTCCCTTCCTGCCAAAGACAAATTAGTGCACACCATGGGCTCATCTGGCAGTGAGAAACAAGACCTTGGTGTAGATGCACCTGCGGTTGGAGCACTGTGGTTGCAGCAAGCATAAATCCTCACTGACAAAGTAAGTAAGGCCACTGACAGGAAAGCTGGCCAAACAAAAGAAGCCATAGAGCTCTTCCTGGCTATGAGCCCCGCTGTTTGGCAGGCAGTGATGAATTTCAATGCATGAGGTCATTTATAAACAGCCACAGGTAATACGCCAGGTGATGGACATGCAAACACCTCTTCTGTTGTCTGCAACTGAAGCTGTAGTGTGTTTCACCACCTTAAACACAGGAGACAGACATGGCATGTCTTACACCTCAGACAATACCTGTTTCTGCTGTTAACAACTCCTAAAGGGCCTTGATTTTACACGTGAGGAAGTGTCATTGAATACACCATTATTCACAGGAGAAAAAAAAGACTCCCAACAGTGTGCAGTATTTACAGCATCTGATATTACATTGTGCTGACACACAATGTGGGATTTCTGAGCCTAATGGTAAAACCTTTCCTCTGTAAAACAGGCTCAACCGCAGTAAATGTGCAGCAGTGAGTGGACCTACAGATCCTTTCAACAATAATCTGGCTTCTTCAGCCCTCTAACATTATTCTCTGGGCCCCAGATCAGATTTCTCCTCCAAGCCGCAGTCTCTGAGCTGAGCTCCAAAGCCAAAATCCTCTCCTCTCCTTCTCCTTCCTGTTTTTCCCCCCTTCACATTTTAAGGGTTCCGCTCGAGAATTCCCACCAGAGCGCCCCCGTCCCATCCCTGCTCCCCTGCTCCCCTGCATGCCTGCACAGAAACAGATTTTTATAATTCGCCCGCCGATCCCCGGGGGAGCCGAACGAGGCGAGAGCTTGGGAAAGTGCTCTTCCGGAGTGTAAACTCCAGAGTCGGAGTCAGAGCCGATGTTTCTGACCTCCACACACCCCGTGACCGACAACTGTGAGCCTGAGCCAAGACCGCCAGTGGACAAAAAACTGAGTGAAATGGAGAAGGGTGTTTAGCACCTCTGGAGCAAGCCAAACTAAACTGATCCAAAGGTGCGCGTTTCCATCGTAATCTCCTCAGGACAAATTGTACTTTGTAATTTGAATGTTAGGCGGTTATTGTACCTTTAATGAAATCAAATTAAAAACTTGTACTAAGTTACTAGAGCAAAATTATTAACTGCGTCTGATCAGTCAAGTATTTATATCATAATGATATGAAGCAAAAGAAAGTCACCCTAACACTTCTAAAACTGCAAAGAGCAAACTAATTGATTAATCATTTCAGAATTGTATCAGAAATAGAGTGCAACAGTCCTAAAACCCGGAAATTAATTAGCATTTTAGCACTTCCGGTTTCCTCGTCTGGAAGTCAATGAGTTTTTTTTATAGGTTTTTAGTTAGATGCCTGAAATAAGGTCTGTGGTTAACACACGCCTAAGAGATTTTAACATTTTGTTCTACAACATAAAATGCATCAGTAAATATCCCACTCGTTAATTTTGAAGTCTGTATGTGTCTTAAAAAAGGCGGTTGCTAACAAGCGGCTAAATGAGACTACTAAACGCCGACTCGTCTGCCTTTACAGCCTCGTTGTGTATACTTGCGTTCATGCGACCGAGGTGTAGTTCGTTTACAGTCTAACGTTAGCTTTTTAGTTCTTGCGATTGCATACAATAATGCAATAATCAATAATAATAATAATAATAATAATAATAATAATAATAATAATAATAAGCAATAATCCAAAACCCAATGGAAAAATCCCAATTTGCTTTTTGTGGAGGGAACCAGGGCGATGCTAACTTCCTGGTTGGCCTACAAAAATACGTCATCCCTGGAGCACTCTATACAGAGCAATATAACAAGGAGAAAGAATTATTTATGCAAAAATGTATAGTTTCTGTAAAGTAACTGAGCCTATCCCTATCCCAACTAGACATCCATACACAACTAAACAGGTCTGACATAGAAAGACATCAGGCTCAGCCAATACAACTTGACACTATATACAGTAGCAGTATAAGAAGGATGAGATTATTGTAACCATCATTACACTGGAGACAGACAAAGAGAAAACTACTACTTTCCCATCTCTAGAGCTTAACAAGACAGTGTTTAGATATGATTTGGTATGATCAAAGCTCCTCAGTGTCTGCAGCGTGTCTGGAGTACATGTATCTACTCATTAAGTTGTTACACTTGGACGAACCTCCAGACATTGTTTTAATTCTCATTATAGAGTGGATCCCTAAATTGACAGGTAAACAAAATTCTTCTCATTCTCAGTCATGGCTGCAATAGAAAGAAGAAGAAGAAGAGAAGAAAAGAGCAGAGAAGAGAAGTAGACGATTGATGATTGATGAAGGTCATTGCTCTTACAGTTTTTCCATCCCAAATATTACACACACACGCTGCACATAACCAAACTAACAAAGCATGCGGTAACCTTTTCCCATTTTGCTTGGAATGCTCATTATAACATGGCAACCGGAGCCTAAATCAACGAGCTGTACAGCCACATTAGAGTTACTCTTTGAACCCAGATGGACGTCGCATTCCTTTCCAGACGGCAGCCTTCCCCACATACAAGTTCTTTTTCCGAGCTGGGGATGTCAAACAAATGGTAGATACGTGTTCACGTGCAAGTACAGTATGTCAGTGGATGTTCAAGTGTGTGTTTGAGTCTGGCTGTGCCTGATTTCCTGCATGTGTTTGTGTGTGTGTGTGTGTGTGTGTGTTGGGGTTTATGCCACCGCCACACGCTGCCAGTGCCAGTGGGCACGAGCTGCAAAGCCAAACCGAGCTTGAAAGACTAGGTTTTTGGATGGTCTTCATCAGCATCGGTTTGCTGTGACGATTCCCTCAGCCCACATCTAACACCCTGCCATCAAACTGTAGCTGCCTCTGTCTTTGCCTCTCTCGCTCTTCAGACTGCTAGAGATCCACACTGTGAATCTGTACTGTAGTCAGTGTAAACAACGCAGCAGGGAACGGGGATTCAGCCTGCCATGTTCTGTTAAATGTCCCAATTAGAGTCGCAGCACCCATTTTCTCTCAAGCCATGGTCCAATTTCTTTTTAATACAACTCAGACACTTAGCAGAGTGAAACTGCCAGACGGAGCAACAGTTTGCAAGCGACAGGCTGTGAGAGAAAGAGTGTGTGTGTGTGTCAGGGTTAAGGGTGCATCTAATGAAACAACATGGCCAGCTGCCAACTGGATAGAAGCCTCCAGTATCCAGTGTGATGGTATGCATTATCCATGCATGCTTGTATGTATTTATGTGTGTTGGTTTGACTATTATAAGGACAGGGTTACTAAGATGGTATGCATTAGCCATGCATCTGTGAGGAGGGGGTGTTTTTGATCATGACTAAACCCATGGCCATCTACCAACATCTCAGACAATGCTTCCCCCACCGTATCTTTGAGGAATTCTTTCACAATCACCACAGGACACATTCTTCCTGGCCGCGTCACCGTGGTGACAACAGCAGCTCGGGGATGGCAGGAGATCAGCCCGGTGGGGTCTTTAAAAGTTGCAGGCCGCCCCCGCGGAGTGCCTGTCAAAAGCCAGTTCCTCTAAGAGGAGGGGTATACAGCCTGTAACCTCCTAAAGGCCTGCTGTCACGTTTCTGAGCAGAGAAGAATAGAGAAGACAGATGTCACTGGCTGCATCCGCTAACACACACCGTGCAACCCAGGAGGAAAATGTCCTCAATCAACCAACCCGGTATCACACCAAAGTGTGTAATAGACACATCTGTCCATCTGTCCAGGCGTGAATGGTGCAGTAACAGCAGGGGGCAACAAAACCACTCACTAAGGTTTAGGTAACAAAACCGCTTCGTTAGGTTTAGGAAAAATGGCATGAATAAGTATGTAAACTAAGTGCAATACGTACGGAAACAACGTAACATAAGTACGGAAAACACATCACAAACGTCACTAACGTCACTAACGTAACTTACAAAACAAAACACCAGTCTCGAACACCGATCTCCTAGTTGGAAGTACTGTGTTTGTTGAACTCACCCATCCACCATAAACAGTCTTTCTCCCTTTTTATTCTACGTCACTAGCTCTGAGCGTAGCATATTTACGCGGGTGCATTTACATTGCAGTCAGTACAGACTACATGGCGTACAAATGACACGCCAAAAGCAAGAACGGCGTTCTTATTGCACGCTTTTGCCTTGCACATTATCCTATCATTCATATGCCTTTTCATGCGACCGGGCTGAATCAACTAAAGTTAAACCGTGAAAAAATCCAAGGTTATCATGTTTTCACATGACCAACAGTATGCAGACTTCTGTATATGTACACAGTTAGGCCACATACACACTTATAAATGTGCCCATAAATACACATACACACTATTGTACATGTTTGTAAAATGTGAATGTAGATTGTGTCGGCGTGTAAAACAGGCATCTAATAGTGAACTCTTGTAAATTGAGGCCACAGCGTCAACGTGAAGCTAAACACTGTTTTCCTGGATGAATCTGCACTTTAGTGACTCATACCAATCATTAAGGCCGATTTCTCCACTTCAGCGTGCTTTCCAAGAGAGAAATAACAAGCTGATTCAGTTGTGAGAGATGACAGACTTAGTCACAGTGCTAAACATCTGGTGTTTGAGCTTTCAGCAGTTGTCTTTTTTTCCCCCGTTACAAAGCATGCATACTAATAAAATAAATCTGTTAACCTCTACTTAGTAGATCTGAAGACCTCATGTGTTGCATGTGTTAACATGTCAGGGTGTGTTTATGCTAGGAATCATGAGTCACAGAGAGGGAAAACATAGATGCGCATTGGGTGAGAATGCCATGAATATGAGTGTGTCAATATTTTGGTGTGAAAGACGGAAAAGAGGGAAAGAAACAGAGGGAAATATGCAATTAGAAATAATGCCCTGAGAACGAATGAGTGTGTGTCTGAGAGTGAGATGAATCAGCCAGAGAGGAAGACACCACAGTGCACATTGTCTTGCACAGCAGTCATGCAGACAGTTAGCCTCTGCCCCTGACTCAGAATGTAAACAACTGACCCAATCTGACAGACCACTGTGTGTGTGTGATAGTAACACTGGTTGGCTCCACACCAGAGCCCCTTTACAAGATTGCAGCCCACTTAATACCTTTCTGACTAGCAGACAGACAGTCCCTCTGTCTTTATCTCCAACTCTATAAACCTTCTCCTCACAGCGCCGAAGAGTCAGCCAGTCTCAATTCAATAAACTCTCAACTTTACCCACTTAAAGTAAGTACAACGCCAGGACAGACAGAAACAGGAGAGCAGAGGAATGTTGATTTGTGGTCCGTAAAACTGCTATTGACCTGCTGAAGCTGTTCATTTACGCCAACATGAAAACAACACTGAATCTAAGAGGCAGTGCAGAAAGTTGTCCCAAATCAAAGAGCACTTCAGCTGCTATTACAATCAAGCATATTAAATCAAATGTTCCAGTGTTGCAGGTTCCATGGATCTTGTTCTTGGGTTTAATGATTGCCCAGTAGGCTGAACTAAAAGGCCAGAGGAAGCCGCTGAGATGGATTATGTTGGTTGATAACCATCTCTTAAGGGTCATTGCTTATAGGACACAGCAGACATTCCTGTTGCACTGTGCTATGACATGCAACAGAGCATCCATTATCTCACATTGAGCGATATGGCTGAGTCACAACACAGATACACAGGTGTGCATCAAATTTAAAGGTGCCCGGTGGACCTTTTTTTTGGACACTATCAAGCGATATTTTGATGAAAATGTCCCTATATTGTTTGTATCACAAGTTCCACCAGCACGTCCAGAAAGGACATATTGGATATGCATGCCACAAGCAAAGGCGTGACATATTACATGTTTCTTCTGGTTGCAGAACGCAGTAATGAGGTGGACATTCCCACCTCAGCTGGAACACATCTCATTAGTTGCTCATCAGGCCTGTACATTAACCTGCTAAATGTATTGGTAAATAAAACTGATGTTTACCTCAAAAGACAGCCTGGTCTGTTGAAGGAAAGGGTCAAGAAAAGTACTGTAAGGTCACTTTCACACTTTTTAGTCTGTTTTAATCGAACTCTGGTGCGGTTTGTTTGTTTGGGCAGTTGTGAACACAGTAATCATACTCTTATGCGGACCAAAACAACCGGTCTGAGACCACTTGCGAGAAGTGGTCTCGGACCGGTTCCAAACTAACCAAAATACAGGCTGTCTGCGCGGGGACTTTTTCAGATAGACACAGGTAACACGAGTAGGAGAGGACTGACCTGCAGAAGTCCGATGTTTGCTCGACATCTGGACCAAAGAGAACATATAGAATATCATAAAGTCCACAAAAATAGTGACGTTTATGAAGTCATTCGAGATAAACTAGAGGAGAAGGGATTCGTGCCCACAGTAGATCAGTGCCGAGTCAAATTGAAACATTTTTTACAGCAATATTTCAAAGTCCGTAATTCCCTGCATAGAAGTGGCAGCTCTCGAAATGAAAAAAATTTATTCGCTGATTCGTACAACCCCCTCAGTTCATATTTTTATTTTTAATTTGTTCCACTTTAATTTGTGCACTGTGAAACCGAACCAGACTAAATAGAAAACGAAAGCAGTATCAATGTCACTGATTCGGACTAGCCAAACGGACTATGGCTTGTGAAAGCGCCCTAAAATGTATCCCTGTTTCCTCCAATTCCACAGATTGTCGATTGAGGGTGGTAAGGTAACAATACAGCAAATTAAGAGATATTTCCAAACACTGATTAAAAACTTTGCAGATGTTTTATGAGGTAGGAAATGCGTTCAAGATGTTTGGTAGGCCTTAAGGGTGCATTCTGCTGAGACAAATAAACAAAATCATGTTTGTTTACGATGAAAACTCCTCACGGTACATTTACTAGTTTTGTCAGTAAAGGATATGAATCATTACCCTTTTTATTAACATATCAACTTCTTACAAGTTACATTTAGACAGTTATTCGCCAGATTCCCCTTTTTATAATTCAACGGTGTCTTTGTTAAGTAGTCATTGCTGTTTTGCTTTCTTACAGCCGTTTCCTCTGATCACTTGGTAATCAAACAGTGGGGCCAATATTGTGATGTATTTTTCATTCATTCATCTGTTGAAAAGACTGCTTTTGCAGCTAGTGTTGTTTTCTGTGTCTGTTTAGCTACTGTGGCTGACACTGCTCGTGCTAATTGTCCAGCTAGAGTGCTACAGGAATGAGTCCTAAAACCCTGAAAATTAGTTAGCATTTCAGCACTTCTGGTTCCCTCGTCTGGAAGTCAATGTTTTTTTTAATGTTTTTTTAGTTAGATGCCTGAATGTTTTGTTCTACGATATAAAATACATCCGTAAATATCCCACTCGTGAATTTTGAAGCCTGTATGTGTCTTAAAGAAAGGAGGTTGCTCAGAAGTGGCTAAATAAGACTACTAAACGTCATCACGCCGACTCGTCCTCCTTTACAGCCTCGTTGTGTATACTCACGCTCATGCGACCGTGGTGTAGTTTGTTTACAGCCTAACATTAGCTTTTTACTTCTGCCGACTGCATTCACACTTCAAAAATCATAAAAGCAGTGTACATTTGTGAAGATTATCTTGCTGAAGAAAACGTGGAAGTATCATAAACGTTATAATTCAAAACCCAATATAAAAATCCCATGGACTTTTTGTGGAGAGAACCAGGGCGATGCTAATTTACAGGTTGTCCTACAAAAATACGTCATCCCTGGAGCACTCTATATATTCCAAACAAACTTCTTTTACTGCTGCTGGAAATTCAAAATGCATATGAATAATGAGTATTTTCATGGCCACAATGCAGAAGGTGGTAAAATGAGAACATGTTAAAACTGTCATTAACTGACCATAAGTTGAAACACTATCTTAGACAATCATTAAACTACTAAGATGAATCCTCTAAATGTTCACTGCCATCCTATTTGTCAGTAAAACTTTCAAACCCAACTGCACAGTTTCAATCATGCCTAAATCTGCAAACAACTTGTTATCCCTAATCCTTGAAAAGCTGACTTTTTGGAGCCACCTGAACTCCTTTGTCCTCCCTGGGGAGGTTTCCACCCCTGTCTGCCTCCTCACAACAATACTAGCGCTGGGACCGTGCATGAAGAGGTGCCTTTGTTCACAGTGAAGAATGCTCATCTCACTTATCCTCTCCTCTTTACTCTCTCCCTCTCAACAAGCCGGTTTGGAATGTGTTGGTTTTAGTGCGCTCTGTGACTGTTGGTCACCAAACCATCTTTCTACGTTTTGTTTTCATTTAATAAGCAGATGAGAGCTGACAGCCATTGAGTGTATATATGCGTGTGCTCATGTGTGCTCAGATACTTCAGTGAGGTAGAGATGAGTCTCTTGTGGGCAGCAGTAATGGACTTGGTGCAGACAGTTTGAGACTGGCTACTTGAGCAACACTTTAGGCATACTTTAACCGGAGCCAAAGCAGTCCAGAATGAAATACGACTCAAATAAACAGACTAAACCACATCCTAACATTTACCATACAATAACAAGCATAGAAGTACATTCTGTACATGGACACACACATGCATGCTGACACATTCAAGGTCACATGCAGAAGCATGTACATTTAGACTGCAGAGACTGTGTGAGAAGGCTGAGTTGATGCTCATCCATGAAGATGGATCATCAAGCAATATAAAAGATTTTCAGACTAAGCACATCACTTTGGGTCATAGAAAGTATATCAACTCAATCACTATGTGTTCAATATGCTGTGTAGAAAGAAACACACATTATCACAAACACACACAATCTTTTACTCTTCACATTACCTTTCTGAGCTGGGTGAGCCCTGATGAAGTGCTCTTGGAGTAGTTTCTCATTTTGCGTAACCTGACCCAGCAGAAGACAGCATCCACTTGCATGGTTCCTTTCCTTCCGAGTAGTTTGCCTCCCCCCCCCCCCCCTCTCTCTCTTCCACAGTTTGTACACCCCTACCCCTGCCACCGACTTCTCTCACTTTGCATAGCCCCTGCATGTACCTCCCGCATATACACACACAGAGAAAGACACAGCTCCAGGGACACAAAAAGTTTGAAAAAGGCACAAAGTCAGAGAAATCCCTCCTCCCGTCCAGCCTCCAGGCTGAGATGTTTACAGCTCTTTCTCCACTCTCAGCTCACACTCACTCATTGGGACTCCTATCTCTGAATGAGGCTGGCTCCTTCTCTTTCTCTTTCTCTCTCTCTCTCTCCCCTTCTCAAACTTTTCCCACCCCCCTCCCTTTCTCCCTCCTTCTCTCTCTCTCTCTCCTCCCTCTCCATTTTCCATCATCACCCCTCTCCACATCCCCTCCCACCCACCTAAACCCCCCACCGCTGAACTAATCTGCAGCTGGCCGGCCGATTGGAGCCCTAGTTGCCGAGGAAACCGAGTGTCCTGCTTAAAAAAAGAAAAAGAAAAAGAAAACGAGGAATGGAGCAGGAAGGGGCAAAGCTGAACACAAAGTGAATACATAAATAACAGCCTCCTCTGGGAGCCAATTAAAGAAGCCCAAGGGCCGCTTTTCCTCTCTCAATGAGGGGACAACATGTTCATCTAGTTTATCTCTGCAAGATTTTGTTTACTGGTTCACATGTGCCAGTCACCAGCAACAACAACAACCATAAGTAGTGTGGTGTGTGCTGAATGCTGTGTGTGGTGAGAGACTGAGTGTTCTCACACAGAAAGTGGTTTGGCAGTGTTTGGGTTGATTACCGCCGACCTCTGCTCAGTGACAGACTTCAAACTGGGGAGTCCAGCTCGCCGTCAGGCCCAGCAGGGCTGCACAGTAACTCAATGCTCCTGTGGAAAGAGAGGAGGAAAAAAAAAGTGAGCGAGGGAGCAGGAAACAAGGCTGGGCATGCATACTGATGACCAGCGTGATTAATAATTAACCTGTTCAACCCCACAGGCCCTCTTTGACAAGTCCATTATTATAAATGTATGTTTTACGGACAGTTTCAAAGCCTACAATCTTTATACTGAATATGTGTTATACTCATTTATAGAGATATGTAATGATTTGATGTAAGGTTGCAGCCATTAAAGTGACATATTAGATTGTAGTAGCTTCAGTGAAGTTGGGGCAAAGAGATATGGAGATTAGAGATAGATGTCCATTAAAGTGGTCGATCAACAGAAAATGAATCAGCTATTTTAATAATTGTTTAATCTTAGAGGCTAAAATACCAAATATCCCCTAGTTCCAGTTCGTCACATAAGATAATTTTTGCTTCTTTTCTTTGTATTTTGTGATTGTAAACTGGATATCCCTGGATTGAGGACTGTTAGTCATACAAAGCATTTTTAATGTTGTAGTGTAGCTTTTGTGTTGTTGTAACTGCTTTTAGGGCTGCACTAATGATTATTTTTTTCGATTAATCGATCACTTGTTTGGTCTATCAAATGTCAGAAAATGGTGAAAAATGTCAATCAGTGTTTCCCAAAGCCCAAGATGACGTCGTCAAATATCTTGTTTTGTCCACAACTCAAAGATATTCAGTTTACTGTCATAGAGGAGGAAAGAAACCAGAAAAAATTCACATATCAGAAGCTGGAATCAGAGAATTTTTACTTATTTTTATTAATTGATATCACATTAGTTGGAGATTAATTCAATAGTTGAAAACTAATCAATTAATCAATCAATTGTTGCAGCTCTATTATACACTGTTTGGTAGTTTAATCTGTAACAATGCATCATATTTTATAAAATGATCATATGTTTTGGGCAAAGTAACTAGTAACTACAGCTTTCAAATAAATGTAGTGGAACAAGAAGTAAAAAATACTCAATAAAGTACCACAAAATTATAAGTACATTACTTGTGTGAACGTGTAAATGTACTGTACTTAGTTACTTCCCACCACTAAAGGACAGAACTGCACACACAAGCAAAAGAACAAAGATAAACATGCATGAAAACTGTACAAGCACACAAGATTGGGTATCAGGGTTTCATTTTACTCTCCAGATATATAATACAGCTAAGTATCTCTATACAAATGCATTCATAGGGGCCTCAGCTGCATTCCTACAGTCATCACTGAGCAGCCTTCATAAAGTGTCTAAGAGCATCACCTCTGCAGAGCAACTATCCTGCTGACCTCTGAGCCCAAACCCTGACCTCGCCTTTGAAATGCAAGAGAGATCTAAAAAAAAGAGCCTGGCTTGTCCATCAATAGCTGTGAGGGGAACAGGGTGGGAGGTGGGGGCTGGTAACATCTGTTTGGCGTTTATCCCGCCTTATTGTGTTGCACAGTCCTCTATCAGGCCTACAGATGGGATCCTGGGAGCGCACCGAGCCCACTGTCCAGGGGACTCACACCGTGACTGGGAACATGGCTGGGACAAGTTCTCAGTCCTTGATGGTGCGTAGTGGGCTGATTGTAAGACCTCAGAGGAAATGACAATGAAATCAAACCCAGGGTGTGTTTTGTAGCCTGCCTCCTCCTTTCCTTTATGACCCAGAGACTAATTAACCAGCCATACTAATGCAGCAGAAAAATAATAAAGCCATCCTTTAGGAACTTTGTTCAGGAAAAGACAGCATATCCTACCAGGAAATACTTTTTATACTGTAACTCTGCTCTGCCCCGTGACGTTCCTATCAACAACTGATCAACAGCCAGCAAGGAAATGTTGGTGTTGTTGCATTAATCTCTTCCAATTTAAAAAAAGTCCTGCAATTTTAAAACCTACATAATGCTAATAGTAGGCCTACCTAGAGTTTTTGCTTTGTTATTGCTCCTCAACTTCCCAAATACATCTCACAGAAGCCAGAGCACATATTTAAAAAGCATCTTAAAACACACTTGTTTATAACTTTATAAAGCTGGTTACCTCCTTCTCTTTCATTCTCCGTTAAAGCACTTAAAGCAGCAGTGGGTAGAAATAGAGCAAGTATGATTAAAAAAAGTTATCTTTATATAACGGTCACTATATCCTGACAGTAGTGCATGAGACAAGTAATCTGGAAAACAAAACATGTGCCTCTTTCACAGACCGGGGGAAAACAACCAATCATCTGCCTTGCCGTCTCTGAGCCGTTGTCAATCACTCGCGATATCCGATCAAACGGTCAAACTAGGCAGCGCTGATCAATTATGAATCAATATTGAATGAACTCTCTGAAATGACCTGTGATTGGTCAAAGTCTCCCTTCACGGGCTAGATTTTCTAAGCCTGAAAACAGAGCCATGAGGAGGTGCAGAAGTCTAGTTATCTCTCAGAACACTTCAATTACAATATACTGAAAGGTTATTATTTTGCCCAATGATGCCAAAAATATTCTGCCTACTGCAGGTTTAACATCTGTTTTGAGAAGTGCTTTAAAAGTTTGCTTGCTTTTTTAGTTGCCAAGGGGTCTGCTCTTACAAACTGAGATACAATAAGAAACTTATATCTTTTCACAGCAGACAGTCTGACATGTCAAAGCAGGAAAAGTTTAATAACATTAAAGGTCCCATAATGTAAAAAGTGAGATTGTCAGATCTTTTATATTATAAAGCAGGTTCAAGTGCTTTATAAATACTGTTAAACTATCAAAACGCTCAATAGATACGGAGAAATACACACAGCCCGTATTCAGCCCACTTGTGATGTCACAAATATAAAATATTTAGATCATTACACGGTTTTAAACATCCATCCATCCATCCATCCATCTTCAACCGCTTATCCGGGATCGGGTCGCGGGGGCAACAGCTCCAGCAGGGGACCCCAAACTTCCCTTTCCCGGGCCACATTAACCAGCTCTGACTGGGGGATCCCGAGGCGTTCCCAGGCCAGAGTAGAGATATAATCTCTCCACCTAGTCCTGGGTCTTCCCCGTGGTCTCCTCCCAGCTGGTCGTGCCTGGAACACCTCCCAAGGGAGGCGCCCAGGAGGCATCCGTGCTAGATGCCCAAACCACCTCAACTGGCTCCTTTCGACGCAAAGGAGCAAGGACTCTACTCCGAGTCCCTCACGGATGACTGAGCTTCTTACCCTATCTCTAAGGGAGACGCCAGCCACCCTCCTGAGGAAACCCATTTCGGCCGCTTGCACCCGCGACCTCGTTCTTTCGGTCATGACCCAACCCTCATGACCATAGGTGAGAGTAGGAACGAAGATTGAACGGTAGATCGAGAGCTTTGTTTTAAACATAAACATTCTAAATGTGTCCCAGTTTATTTCCTGTTACAGTGTATGTAAATAACATCAACTGACAGGAAGTAAACATGGACCCAAACTGTTGCCTAGCAACGCAATTCCATTGCAATTCCGTTGAAATGCACTAGAACGGAGCGTTTCAGACAGAGGGTGAGTACAGGTATATTCAGGCAGACAGTACGAGGAAAATAAACGTGTTTTTTTTAACATTAAAGCATTTAAACATGTTCTATTTGAAACACAAAATACAAATGTGAACCTGAAATTGAGCTGATATGGGACCTTTAATGGAGGCTATTTGAGCCATTGGTCCAGGGTCTTGGTGTTTTAGTCTTATTGGCCCACTGGAAAGGCTTCCTGAGACAATTTAATGCCATTGTTAATGTTATTTGTTCCACCTGTGCGTTTCCTGTGAAGTCAAAAGGTCTGGTTGTAAGCCAACAAATGTCTCAATTATTAGGCTAATTGTTGCATCCTTATTTTTACTCCCTTCATGCATTCTTCTTAGGAAGGAGGAAGGAAGGAGACAAACGGAGTGGACACCCATAATATCGTGTGATATGTCTCCATCTGTTGGACAGTTGACGTCTCTGCACTTATTTGAATCAGATATACAGTAGTTTAGTGTCAGTAGGATGTAACGGTCCAGTAACGGTAGCTAGTTAACGTTTAACGGTGTAACATACCGTCAATCCACGACATTAGTCAGTTGGTCTCCTCGTCCGGTTAACTTGAAAAAAACGGTTGTCATTTTAATTTTTTTGTTTTTATACAACAACGCCGAAACAAGACTGACTAAAACGACCATTTATCAGCTTAATAAAGAGCACATAAGAACAAAAACCGTCTTTTCTCACCGGTAATTAACAACCAGCCGTTAAACGGTTGTTTTCTTCTTCTGTGGTGTTTATTGGCGGTTGGTGCATTAGAGTGTGGAGCAGTGGATTGGCAGGAAAAAAATAATTAAATAAATAAATAATTTAAAAAAACAAAACAAAAAAAAACAATATATTTTTTTTAAAATAATTATTAATAATAATAATAACAATAATAATAATAATAATTCAATTCTCTCCATTATTCCTGTTGCCCTTAAGTAATTAATTAAAGATTGTGTACTTTCTTAGATGTCTTTCCTAGCAGATTGTAATATTTCCATCATTTACTCCTGATATCAATTCCCTTCTTTCTTTGTCATATTTGTTGCACTCTATAAGAACATGTTTGACAGTTTCTGGTTTATTACAGTGTGTGCATAGTCCAGTTAGGTGCTTGCCTATTCTATGGAGTGTTTTGTTTAATCCTGTATGTCCTATTCTCAGACAGGTAATGACCATCTCTTCCCTTGGGCTCCTGCATGTGTCTGAATACTGTACAGATGTCTCCCTGTGTCACTTAAGTCCCAGTATTCTTGCCAGGTTTTGTGCATGTAGTCCTTAATGATAGTTTTAACCTCTGCTTTACTTAACAGTATTTGTATGTCAATTAAGTGTCGTTTTAATGATTGTTTGGCCAATATATCTGCATTCTCATTTCCTTCCACCCCTATGTGTGCTAGTGATGTGTCAGTCGCGAACGAGTCGGTTCAAAGAGCCGGCTCTTTTAAGTGAACGATAAGAGCCGGCTCCCGTCCGAGAGCCGTTTTTATGTTTTATTTTTTTATTATTAATTCAAGGTAGAATGATAGGACGATCTTATCCGCGCCACGGGCACTCCATGCACTGACTGTGACTGAATGTTGTGTTAATGACGTCCGTGCGACCAAGAGCCAGCTCTTTTTGGTGAGCTGAGCCAAATGATCTGGCTCACTAAAAAGAGCCTAAATTCCCATCACTAAGAGGAAGCCGCGTCATCTCGTCGGTTCTACGTCACACCCGGAAGAGAAGCGGCTGCTGTTATGATGTTGAGTTCAGTGGAGCTCATGGAGGAGATGGGTGAGATGGGGGAGATGAGGGATATGTTGGTTGTTACAGTAACTCCAGCTGAACTATGACATGTCTCACTCGTCGAGAAGCAACCCAGTTTCCTCCTGTTCACCTGGAAAAACAATAACTGCTGTAAGTTAAATGAATTTGTAGTAAAATAGGAAGCTAGATATTCTTGTAGCTAACTTAATGTAGCATTCATCCAGGTCACCTTCAGTCAGTCTTTACTAATGATTATGCAAAAGGGTATTTCGTCCTAGAAGACATGCACATCTGGACAAAGTCCCCTCCTTGACCTGGACTGAGCTAACAGACATTGGACAAGATGATGGCCACCTTTGCAGCCAGAGCAGCCCTCCTCAACCTGAGGAACTCTTTACAGAAAGCAGGCTCCTTCACCAGAAGCAGACTCATCCAGACCTCCAGGACCTGTTTGGTTAAAAGAGGGCACCTTTTAACCCAGATCCCCAAGGTGACGTTGCTGTGTTGGGGTGCAGTCAATGCATCATCCTGTGCAGCCAGATGCCAGGAGGCAATTCTTCCACGCCAAGCTGACAAAAAGTCTCTGGTCAAAGTCCAAGTTCACAAAGTTGTGTTTTTCGTGCGCCTCAGCCTTCGTGCATTGGTGCTGCTCCTCAAATTTGGTCCCCTGCTCCTCCTGTGCCCCTTGGCTCTGATGTCCACTCGCCTGGTGTCTTACTGGCTGGACGCTCTGCTGTGGGTGACTGAAACATCTGGTCCCACTTTCATCAAGCTGGGTCAGTGGGCCAGCACCAGGCGGGACATCTTCCCTCAGGAGTTCTGCGAGCGCTTCTCCAGGCTTCACGTGAAGGTGCGCCCTCACTCCTGGACCTACACCAAGCAGTGTCTCCGCAGGGCTTTCGGGGAAGGCTGGAGGAAGGTTTTAATGTTTGAGAGCAAAGAGCCGGTGGGTTCGGGATGTGTGGCGCAGGTGTACAGGGGCTGGGCGAAGGCGGACCAGGTGGAAGACCCGGCCTTCCAGTCGGTGGTGGAGGAGATGGAGAAAGAAGACATGCTGGAAGCCTGGGAGATCCCTGGTCTGGGAGGAGTCGCCAGGTCCCTGTGGCAGCTCTGGAGGGGGAGTAAGGAGGAGGAGAGCTATGAGGAGAGAAGTCTCTTCAGCGGAGCAGAGAAGGAGCATCTGATACCTGTGGCTATCAAGGTGAGTGTGAAAATCACAAAATAACCCTCACTAGAGTATAGTATGTTCATGTTGCAGCAGATGTTTGTAAAGTGTTTCTGGTGTGTTACAGGTGGTCCATCCAGGCGTCAGGAGGCAGGTGGAAATTGACCTCATGCTGATGAAAACGGGCAGTTGGCTCGTGCAGTGCCTGCCCGGACTCAAGTGGCTCAGTCTGTGGGAGATAGTAGACGAGTTTGAGAAGCTCATGACCAAACAGGTAGGAATATTCAGACCCCCCACCACATTTGAAATAACAGAGTTTTCAGCATTTACAGCATGAAAGAAAAGAAGCTGGAAGAGTCGGATTATTTGAGCGATCCGACTGAACTTTTCTTTCAGATTGATCTCCGTTTTGAGGCCAAGAACATCGAGCGTTTCCAGGAAAATTTCCGCAATGTGGATTATGTCAAGTTCCCAACTCCGTTACGCCCATTCGTCACCAGGAGCATCTTAGTGGAAACTTTTGAAGTGAGTACGGAAGGATTTAAAATCTATGGAAAACACTGACTGAATGAAATGTACAGTAAAAACAAGTCAAACATATCAAATGCACACTTCCATAACTTTTTTTTAGCAAATTCAACCTATGTGACACCATGTCTGTGATTTCTAGGCAATATAGATTTATTGTGATTGAATGAATATCTATGAATGAGGCCAACATTGTTCAGTTTATATTCAACCTTTTTGTTCAGGAGAGTGAGCCCATATCCAACTACCTGAGCCCCGAGATCCCTCAGGAGGTGAAGAACAGAATAGCCAGGATGGGAATAGAGACCATGCTGAAGATGGTGAGACACGTCACCTGCTGGATATCAGCTGCATCGGATTATTCGTAATCTATGTTCTCTTACATTGTCTCCATCTATATATGTCTGTATTCCAGGTTTTTGTGGACAACTTTGTCCACGGGGATCTCCATCCCGGGAACATCCTGGTCCACCGTGGGGGGCCTCTTCCTGGTTCCACTGACAGTGCCGGTACATCAGGGGAGGCACACGGTAAGACCACCCTCACCGACTTGTGGGACACGGTGGTGGTCAGCGTCAGGCCGGATCCGTGTCCTCTCCAGTTGGTGCTGCTGGACGCCGGCATGGTAGCCCAGCTCAGCGACTACGATCTTGCTAACCTCAGGGCTGTCTTCACAGCTGTGGTGCTGCATCAGGTGAGTGTTACCTGGACATTTACTCTCTTGACCATAATGAAACCTTTTTATACATGTTTTCCAGATCAGGAATTTCAGGAATGAATCTGTGTTGAAATATCATGGACACGTAGACATTTATCACTTTACAGGAATGTAGCTGAACGTATTTTAAAACTTGTTTTACACATTTCTAAATTTTAAATAGTAAATCCAGTCAGCCTTTAACTACTTTACTTTAAAAAGGCTTCTTAGACAGAAAAAAACATAGGAATGTAATCTGAAGGTGAAAGAAAACCTCCAGCTTGAACTAACTTGTCTCTGTGGTTTTGTTTTTACTTTCTTTAGGGTGAGCGAGTGGCAGAGTTGATCCTGAATCACGCTCGGGCCAATGAGTGCCAGGATGTGCCGCGGTTTAAGAAGGAGATGGCTCAGCTGGTGGACAAGGCCCTCAGCAACACGCTCTCTCTGGGAAAGGTACCAACCTCGATTTGTGCTCTCTGATGTGATGAATTAAACACATGTGCCTCAGTGTAATACTCTATTCTCTTAGCGGTTAATACTGCTTTACAAAGGTTCATAGTTTACAGGTATTGGTCGGTCCAGGCGGTCAGCGACTTCAAGAAATAACAGTCAGACTGATTACTATTGATGTGCTTTGTTGACTGTGTTTTTGTTGTGTTTGTAGTTCCAAGTGGGTGAATTGCTCTCCAGAGTCTTTGGTCTACTCATCGAACACAAGGTAAAATATCAGGAGGCTACATTCGTTAACAAACACTCATCTGGTTCAGAACACAAAATCATTTTTAAGTGACATTACGATCGGTAACAACCTCGAGTCGCTGCTGTTGACATGGTCCTAATAAGTGTTTTTTTAATAAGGAGGTTGTTTTTTTGCAGTTAACTTTTCAGTTTTGCTTGCAGTACGTTTTGAGATTTAGCTTGAAGAAATGTAAGATAAAATAGCTGTGCTCTTCATGTTGCTGTTAGGGAGGTCTAGCTTGCTTTGTGGAGGCCACATGTTAATGGAGTGGCCTCAGGTGAACCACAAGAAAACGTTATTTATGGAAGTATTTAAAGGAACAGGGTGTAACTATTAGGGGGATCTACTAGGAGAAATGGAATATAATATTAATAACTATGTTTTATTTAGTGTGTAATCGCATGAAAATAAGAATCGTGTTTTCGTTACCTTAGAATGAGCCATTTATATCTACATAGGGAGCGGTGCTCTCTCCACGGAGTCTGCCATGTTGCACCACCATGTTTCTACAGTAGCGCAGAACGAATAGAGCGGAGAGAGGACCTCAACTCAACAACCCTACCTCATGACAAGTAACCGCGACAGTGCTACTGCAGGGCTGAGTTTTCTCTTCCATTCTCCAGGAAACTTGCGGTGGCGGTGGCGGTGGCGGCGGCGGCGACGCGCTTTGAGTTCAGGCTGGTGCACGCCAAGGGTAGAGTATGAGCAGGGAGGCAGGGAGGCATCTGATTGGTTCTTTCAAAGCGGACTGCGAGGCAGTGATCGGTAGATGTTTTTACAGGATTACAGCAGCTACTGATGACGGCTCTGTTCCGGTCCTTTTTCAGAGCTCATCAGTAATGGATCGCTGTCGGGGTGTAAAGACCATTTCAACCAATATAACAAATAGTGTAGACTGGAGAACATCGTCAACCCTGCCTTTAACTTTTCCTGCTTTGGCCACTCACGTCCCATGTACACACACACACACGCTAAGCACTCTGCTCGTGTCAGAGCCATTCGCGTCAGCCACCGTAACAATCCTACACGCTTGGCACACGGGAGAAGTTGTAATCTGCAACCTCACTGTTAGGTACTGCAGATCCTACACACCGGTCCTTTAAAAAGCTATATTTAAAGGTCTTTGAATCTGTTACATATATAGGAAACAGTGTCATTAGAGGTGTTTAATACATGTACTGTGCGATCGACTTTTAAACTCTGAATCTGCAGGCTGAACTGAACAATCATTGTCACAGAGAGAGTGTGTTTTTGTTGCATTGGAGTTCCCGTCTCATTGATGAAGAGAGCACTTTTGATTATCAAAAGGATAAAAGCTTATTAAAAGATCATGACATAATAACTGTTCTGTTAACCTTGATCGTTGGTTGTTTTTTCTAGGTGAAGCTGGAGAGTAATTTTGCCTCTGTTGTGTTTGCCATCATGGTTCTGGAGGGTCTCGGCAGGACACTTGATCCCAACTTGGACATCCTGGATTTGATCAAACCTGTGCTGCTGAAGAAGTGTGCCTCAGTGCTCTGACACACATATACACACACACACACACACACAGACAGAGCTCAAGCACAGTGGATCACACACACACCAGACACCTGGAAGTACACACTAAGCTATATCTACTGTCTACATATAGTGCATCCATAGATAAGGTACATACTGCATCTTCCTAATGCTGTGATTATAGTTTGTCTTCAAGTTTACAAAGATTCCTCTGTGGATCACCGTGTCATCACTACATTTTAGCAGTGCCCTAAATACCATCCACCGTCTGGTTGAAGTCCGAACATTTCCCCCACAGGAGAATCATCTTCCAGGCACCTCTAACTGAGCCTAATGAACGAGGGTGTGTGCGCTTTACCACTTGTTTATTGAGTGCTAATGGACTCGGACACATTAGCAGACACACAGATGGCATCAGAGGACCATTTGTAGTGATTTAAAATATACTTGCAAAAATCCCTAGTTGACACTTCAAAGCATATGTTTTACTTTTTAATGACTAATATTGATCTTTTATCACTCAATCTTTTATTGTGTTTTAGATGATGTTGTCTAATGGGCCATATTTGCTTTAGTGTGAATCTGAATGTACTGCAACATCGACAACATGCGAAGCTAATTGTACTCACAACTCTCATGTCTTTTAACTTTCCATTAAAATAGTGGCATCATTTGTATGAATTATGCATATCAATAAAAAGGGAATGCTAATTGATTATTTCTTTCCTTTGTTGCCTCAAGTTGTACGTTTTCTCACCCTTGTTAGTGAGGTCGACTGATGCAGCGTCAAAACAGAAAATTCACCACTGGATCCATTAATTTACAATTTTATTAAATCTGTCAATGAAAAACACAGACAAGAGACGCGATTCTGTCAATGTCATCAGGAAGAACAGTCAGCATGGCTGAAAGAGTGAGATCAGGAGGTTTTGGTGCAAAAAAAAACTCATCACATAACCCTTTATTGCAAAACTGTTGATTTTTTTTTTTTTTTTCATCACCATCAAGAGCCCAGATAAGAGCAGCACTGTTCAAGTAAGGAGGGAGGGGAGAGGTGACAACTGTGTAAAAAAATCTTTCAATAATAATAATAATAATAATAATAATTAATAATAATAATAATAATGATGACAAAAGAAATAAAAACATCTCTAAAAGACAAACACAATCACCTCAGTATAAGACGAGATTCTGTCACGGTCACAACAACCAGAGAAAAGTTGTTTTCTTTTTTTTTCCCTCTTTTTTTAATGAATTAAATAGTTTTTAAAAATATCTCACCATTTACTTATAGTCATCTTTTTTTCATTTATTGCGAAAAATAGGCAACTGGACTAATTGTGATGATGCGAGTATTTGTGTGCGTGTGTGTGTGTGTGTGTGTGTGTGTGTGTGTGTGTGTGTGTGTGTGTGTGTGTGTGTGCGCGCGTGTGTGCGTGTGTGTGTGTGTGTGTGTGAGACAGAGAAATAGAGATTAAGTGGAGAGATATAGTGGAACGTCTTGGAGCGTTGGCACTGAGAGCAGCAGCAGCAGCAGTGTGTGGCAAATGCAGTACTCTCATTCAGCCACTGGGTGGCACAGTTCAGTCTGAACATTCCTCCAGGGCCGGAGCTATGGCGGCCCGCCCCCCCTCCTCCACTGTATCAGAGGAAGTCAAGATATGCCAACAAGAGACTCTGTTTCTTTTTTTTTGGAATGATGCTTGTGTGTTGAAACTTTGTCCACTTTGTCGCTTATCTGCGTTGCAAGATCTCAGTTCTATGTACAAAGGTTTCAAATCCCTGAAGGACATCTACAAAGACAAGTGCAACCTCCGTGTGACCATCCCCTTTCTGGAGTAGCTCAGGGATCACAGAGTTCCTCTATAAGGGGGGGGAAAAAAGGGGGGAATAGTACCAATCAGATCAGGTAAACGTGCCACTACAGGACTCTTCTTGGGAATAAAAGTCAGGAATGATGGCAGAGGACCAAGATTTAGGAATGTCAAAAGCTGGAGAAGAAGGGGTTGTAACGTTCCTCACACGGGGCACCAAAATATCCTAACGTAATTCTTTCTAACAGAATGTCCAAGAGAGGTGATGAAACGGGAAAGAAATGCACAAATAAAACAACGCATCCATCGTCCGTTTTGTCATATATCCGTTCATGCTGATCCATCAGTCTCTCCATGCATTTTAAAAATAGTCTTTAAAGACCAAGCAGTCCTCCTCCGTGTCGAGATGATTGTATTTTTGTTTTTTTTTGTTGCTCATCCCGCACTTTTTCTGTCCGTCTTTGTCAGAGTGGCGCCCCCCCTGGAGGACTGGCTGCCCTCCAGTTCTCTGAGGTGCCCCCCCACACACATTTAAGAGGGGGGTATATGGAGAACCAAACAGGTAAGAGAGGCTTTTTGGGATTCATGGAAGAAATCAGGGTGTAAACTTTTAGTCTGATGTGGGCGGTTTCTTCCATAGCAAAGGGTGAGGGAGGGAAGTGGGCTGGAAAGAGAGGAGACGGGTCTATGTAGGCAGATCTTGAGCACAGGCACATGTGCTCATTATCTCTCTTAAAAACACACTAAAGTGTCTGTCTCTGAGGCCCGGGCTATGTAAAGGTCATGGCAGACTGAGCTTCTCGTTGACTTTTCTTTTCACGTCATTGAAAAAGATCAGCAGCTGTCAGCGGTCCATGACTGGATCCAAACAAGGTAAAACTGAGAATCCGGAGGAGATTAAGAGGGAAGGGACGGGCTGACATCTTGACATCTCCCCTTTTACGTGAGCAGCATCCATCTTCAAATTATCTATTTTGGGAGATTTGTTTTGGAAGACACAGCTACTATGTCATGTTATCTCCATAAGCTTGTCTTTACATTCCTTATGGGAAAAGATGAGGGGCTTGTGTGGGTCTAAAAGCCTACTCAGATAAGCGTGAAATGGATGTGTGGGAAAGGGCAGGAAGGAATTATCTACTCCCGACTCTGTTTGTCTCCGGCTTCTCTCCACGCTGTCGTTCCACGGGCCGCCACCAGGGGGTGATGTTTGGGCTAACTGTTGGGGGGGGGGAAAGGGAGGAGGGTGTCTGATCAGAGATCGCGGCTACGAGTTGAGCCAGGGGTGGTTGAGGCATTCGCCGGCCGAGGCCCTCTTCTCGGGCACCATCTCCAGCATGGGCAGAAGGAAGTGGGTGAAGTGGCCGGCGTCTTCGTGCGCCCAGCCGTACTTCTCCACCAGCACGTCGAACAGGGACCACGGCTTCAGCTTGGTGATGTGCCTCAGCTCACCTGCAGGGGGCGATAGGGAGCAGAGTCAATGACAGCAGGAGGATGTGGGGGGGGGAAAGAGCGTGGCGAAGACTAGACGGTCGGTTCACCCAAATTACAAAAAAACACAATAAGACTGGTGATATTCAGTCTTTTTAACTTGTTTTCAACAAAAAACAAGTATTATCTGTGTAGCCAAAGCCTGATAAAGCTCATTCCGATGGAGCTCCATTGTTGTCCATAAACATCGATGAGCCACACCGGTACTGGCTGACATGTTCCTTCATTACGATGATGGGCACTATGACTTATTATGTGTAAATTCCACATATGTTGTCTTCTGTTAATATACAATAGTTCACCAAATGTGTATTAATGCACAGCTGAAAATAGTCCCCAACAACTAAAATGTAATCATGTTTAATTAACGTTTGCTAAAATCTACAGTGCCCAGGTGTTTTAGCCTTTTTAGAAAAAATTTAACTATATAAAGAGCTGCAGGAATGAGTCCTAAATCACAGAAATGAGTCAGCATTTTAGCACTTCTGGTTCCCTCGTCTGGAAGTCAATGTTGTTTTTTGAATGTTTTTTTAGTTAGATGCCTGAAATAAGGTCTGTGGTTAACACAAGCTTAAGAGATTTTAATGTGCTATGATATAAAATACGTCAGTAAATATCCCACTTTTATGTGTCTTAAAAAAGGCGGTTGCTAACAAGCAGCTAAATGAGACTACTAAACGTCATCACGCCGACTCGTCCTCCTTTACAGCCTTGTTGTGTCTACTTGCATTCATGCGACCATGGTGTAGTTTGTTTATAGCCAAACGTTAGCTTCTTACTTCGTGTTCATTTGTGGAAATTAACTGGCTGAACATAACATGTAAGTATCATAAAAATTGTTTGCCACAGAGCTGATTTTCTTCAATAATCCAAAAGCCAATGAAAAAATCACGCTGGCTTTTTGTGGAGGGAACCGGGGCGATGCTAACTTCCTGGTTGGCCTACAAAAATCTGTCATCCCTGCAGCACTCTATATTTATGACCCATTTTTAAAGGTTTACATTATCAGTATGAACAAACAGACTTTGGGCTGAGTGCCACAGATGGAGTAGGACATTCAGAAAGTATTGAGAAACACGTTTTTTGTTTTTTTCATGGGATTTGTTGAAATAAGAAAAATACAGTATAACACCAGCCTTATCGTTTAACTCTAGTGATATCTAGCCATGCGGATAGTTTTGTCATGATTTTATGAGGTGAATGCATCATTAATAAGATGCTGACTACATTTTCATCAGCAGAGAGATTATCCAAACACTAGGCACGTCTTTTTCCTTTTCTCTGTTAATCACTTAATCAGATGCATGTTTAAGGAAACAGTGTCTAACATTTTGGGTTGATCTATTAGCAGAAATGGAATATTATATTCATAACTATGTTTTTCATTAGTATATAATCACCTGAAATTAAGAATCGTTTTGTTTTCGTCTTCATATCTACATACAGTAGGGAGCGGGTCCTCTTCACAGAGTCCAACATGTTTCTACAGTAGCCCAGAACGGACAAACCAAACTCTGGCTCTAGAGAGAGACTTTCACGTGAGACGCAGAGTGTAAAACCGTGGTACCGCCAGCCGCCGTCTGACTTCTGTTGCTCCTAAAGTAGTGTTATTATGGTGAGGATGACCTCTGAGCGAGGTGAACGGTTTTGCACTCTGCGGCTCACGTTAACCAGTCTTGGAAAGGGGGGAATGAGCTAAGGGGTATTTAGTTTGTTGCCATAACATCCTACACACTGTCCCTTTAAAACACAGTTTTAATGGTAAATTGAAAATGTCGCAGCAGAAAGAACATGATCTAACATAAGACGATCTAACTGAAGCTAGTATCAATACTCAAAAAAAGACTTGGTATCTGTAACTATTCTTTAGGTATGAATATGGTAACCTCTAATCTAGAGTAACCACAACAAAAAAGATGTTGCTGTTGAATTTTAAAGTGCTATTTTTCTGTAATGTTTTGCTCACAAACACAACTATCTGCACGGCCTGATTCCACAAGAGGTAAGTCGATTTATTTTGTTGGTTATTTGGGTGAACGGACTCTTTAATCCGACGCCATAGCAGGCCATGACTCTGCAGGCTCCAGCCAAACACTACAGCAGCTGATTTCACTGATTAGTCCAGCCTCTCTGTTTGGAGGTGTGCTACTCAGTGAGGTGCTGCAATGATGGACCGAAAACCTGTAGAGTTCTTGGCTGCAAAACCACAAGAACAGAGGGCAAGAGAGAGAGGTGGATAGAGAGAGAGAAAGACAGAGAGAAGTGGCGACGTAATGGAAACAGACGAGGAGAGGAAGGTGTTTATTGTTATTAAAGAGAGAAGGAAAATGATTGGCTGGGAAGCACAAGACTGACGGAAAAGTATGAGAGGATGATTAACGATGGAGGTCCAGTTGAAACCATGGCTGCCATGGTAACCTCTCCTTCCTATACACTGATTGGAGAACACAAGATGGGAGAAAGGAAACCATAAAGACTTCCCTTATATTGTATTGATCAAGGAACAACAACATTTTGTTTTGTTCTTTTGCATTAATGGAGACACTGCTTGTCTATAACCTTCAGGTCTTATAAAAGTATGTGCAAGCATGTTTCAATTGTTTTGTCCCCAATCAATGCACAGATCAGTGTGCACGAAGGAAACGAGGTAACGAAGCCGACTCGACTGCACGGCACGGCCGAAGGCAGCGCGGCAGACAGGAGAGGCCCACAGAGAGAGAGACAGAGCGGGAAAGTCAGACCAGATTAACAGAGTGCCGAGGGATAAAAGGGGAGAACATTGAGACATGGAGTGCAGGCTCACTCAGACCTCAGATAGAGACAAACATCAAAGGCAGAATATTCAGGTCTCATGACACATTATGAAGAATATATGAGCAGAAAAAGAGGAAGGAGATCGAGAGAAAAGAAAAAAGGGAATAAATAAGAGAGTGCACGGGGTTATCAGCTGTACCAAACACACACAGATCCACACACACTTACCAGGCTCAAAGAAGAGCAGAATCACAGACGTGTCAAAGACCTTAGATGCAGTAAGAGCCTTGCTGTTCTGTGAGTTACTGACTTTACTGTCATTGTTACTGTTAATACTTCTATTGTGATGTTACTGCCAGAGTAGACTTCTTTAAAGTGTGGAGGCTTTAAAAGTTATTGATCCTAACTTTGATATCCAGTGTGTGGTGATTCATTACTTCTAGGTTTAATTAGTTGTTTACACAAAATTAAACTGCTGATAAGAAGGCTAAACATCTGACTATCTATTGCTGCTTTGCTGAAGTCTATATCTTAAGATATATTTTCTGATTATTTAGAAAGATAACTTCTGATTTTAGTGAATCAAATTGACGGTTTTGCTGCATTCCAGTGCCAGATGATTAAGACAATCACATCAAAGTATTTTAATGCTAATTGAATATGGATGGGCGATAAAGTTAAAATCATTATTACAATATTAAGAACATTTTTCCTGTACTGATATGTCACAACATGGGAAACATTGGCGACAATCACATGTAAAATAATTAAATTGATGTTCGAAGAAATTAACTTTGTACTAATCTTGTACTTTAAATCAGAAAAAAAACTTAAAATGTGTGCAACAAAACCTTCAATATCTCATTTTGTTGTTTTTTTTTATCATGATTTGCTTGGATTCATTAATTTGGACAAAATTAAGTCAAATGATTATTTCTTTTTTGTGATGTATGTTTTAGTGAGCATGTTTTTGTGAATAATGTCTCTTTACTTCAGGTCAGAGCGAGTGTGTCTTTATTTATTAGTGTGTTTTTTATTTATTGTGTGTTCTTATTCCTTTAATCCAAGAAAACGTTGTCTTACTAGAGACAAAAAAAGTGAAATCTGAAAGCCTGAAACTCAAATACAACGTGATCATAACATGATGATATAATACCAATAAAAAATTAATAAACTATAATAATGAATTATCGCCCAGCCCTACAAGTAATCCTGCATGGTTGCTGTGATTGACAACTTACCTGAAACTTATCTGAACTGACTTAATTCAGAATACTGTGGCGGTACTACGGTAACTTTACTACACAAAGAGCTTGATCTGAAGACATCTACGCAGTTCCTCCTGCTACTACAGCTACAGCTACAGTACACCTGACCAACCACCAACCACAGTGTTGTTTACCTTTCTTGGAGAAAAACTCTCGGCTGAACTTCCCGACAGCGAACACTTTGCGCGGGACCTTCCCAAGGAGCTCCATGATCAGAGCGATGTGGTCTGCCCACCACCACATACATCACAGAGGGGAACAGGCACGGTTTCAGCATTACAGCATGCACACACACATCAACACGACTGGCTGCGTGGGACTGACACACACTGCTGCCTCCGGGATACTGCATGGACACACTGAGGAAGATTGTTCTCACTGTTTTCAGTCACAATTTGATTTAATGAAATCAGCAACATAAGCTTTAAGTTTATATGGTGTCCCGACTGTCTGCTAGTGTCCATGTCTGTCCATTCTTAGACATCTGTGTGTCCCAGTCCCACCAGCTCTCTAGTCAGCGCTACCTCTTCGGTTGAAGAACTCCCGGGAATATTTTCCAGAGAGTGCAAAGTGCCTCGGAATACAGCCCAGCAGCTCTATGATGTGGGCTATGTGGTCTATGGAGGAGAGAGGGAGGTGGGAGGAGAGGAGGGGAGGAAGGAAAAAGGAAGAAGGACGCCATAAAAAAAAGAGAGAAAGGGTAAAGAGAAGGAAGGGGAAACTTAAATGAAAGGGAAGGAGAGATGAAAGTAAAATGTAAGGAAATTGTAAAGAGGGTGGATTGTGGGTAGGAAAATTAAAAACAGGGACAGGAAGTGAGACGTAGAAAAAGATCACAGAGGGGTCGGGGGGAGGAATACAAAGAGGAAGGAAAAAAGAGACAGTCACAGACAGTAAAGGAGAAAAACTCTGTGTTAGTGAGCTGTGCCTCCACAGCAGAGGTGATGAAATGAAATGATCAGAATAAAAGTCACATGCATTCACATTCATGAACTGAATGAACTGGAAACCCGAAGCTAGATTTTTCAATTTGGCGTCAGCGGCGGGAGATCAAAAGGAGTAAATTAAGACGTCACGATAAAACTGGCTAACACTGGCTTATTACCTGTGCAAAACGTGCAAAAAATGTGTCACATGCAATGAGGAAAGTAACACAATGAGCTGGTTAGATTACAGATCACAGGAGATGAAGAGATGGAGGTGAGGATGAGGGTGCAAATATAGGGACTGTGTTGCTTGATAGAGCAACATGTGATCAGGATATAGACGCTCATATACTCAGGATATACAGGACTATAGGACACAGTCACCGTTTTACGGTTTCTTGTGAACTGACCTGTTATGGCGACACCAGGGGTCAGCAACCTTTACTATCAAAAGAGCCATATTAGGCAAAAAAGAAAAATCTGTCTGGAGCATTGTGATGAAGGTTACACAGTTTATAGTCTAAGTATATAGTATATAAGTCTAATGCAGTGAGGGCCAAAGAGACAATGCACTACGGAGTATTAGGGCCACATTGAAGGAAAAAACATCTGAGATTTACACAATAAAGTCGTTATATTATGAGAAAAAAAAGTCGCAATATTAAGATAATAGTCATAACTTTACGAGAAAAAAGTTGTAATATTAGGAGAATAAAGTCGTAATATTACGAGAATAAAGTCATAACTTTACGAGGAAAAAAGTTGTAATATTAGGAGAATAAAGTCGTAATATTACGAGAATAAAGTCGTAATATTACGAGAATAAAGTCCTAATATTACGAGAATAAAGTCATAATATTACGAGATAAAAAGTCATAATATTAAGATAATAAAGTCATAACTTTACGAAAAAAAGTCATAATATTACGAGAATAAAGTCATAACTTTACGAGATTTTTTTTTTAATATATTAAGATAATAAAGTCATAACTTTATGAGAAAAAAACAAAATAACACGTAAAATTACTTTATAATATTATGACTTCATTCTCGAAATCTCAAATTTTATTTTTTTTCCTCAATGTGGCCCTAATACTCCGTCGTACCGTCGTACCGTCGTACCATAGACCTACAACAATGATAAATAAAAATGAAAATGTAAACAAAAAACACTTATTCATTTCCATTTTTAAAACTCCACAGGGAGCCACTGGAGAGGAGCTAAAGAGCTGCAGGTTGCTGACCGCTGAACTAGACATTGAGCACAACGACAGGAGTTGTGTGAGCTCCCTGTGTATCTATAACATTTGAACCATTCAGGTGTGTGAGCGTACAGTAGGGTGAGGATGAGAGGAGGCATAGCAGCAGAATAAAAGGACAGGATTTATAGTTGACAGTGGATAGGGGGATTGGGGGAGAGGGATGGCTATTGTTTAAACTATAAATGAATGAATCAATGAATGAATTTACAATACTGGTACTGATCTATCACAGTTTGTGTCCATTGTTCAGATGCATTGTTAGAAACAAAAACTCCAATTTTATATACAGTAGAGTAATGGTTCCCGACCTGGCGGGATCCGGGTCTCCCTTAGGGGGGCGCCAAAGATCACAGGGGTGCACCAGGATTCGTCTGCTATGACGTTGTCAAAATTAGATTTGTATGTACAACTAAAATCATAATAACTTACTGGATAATTTATTCAAAAGTCTGTATATAAAACTACCACTGATAATAGATGACATGCTTATAAAACAACAAATGCATGTTTAAAACTCCCCATACGGTACAATCAACAAAATCAAACACTTCTAAACGTCTAAAAAGAAAATGTTGCAACAAAAAAATCTGTAGTCCGTGTCTGCACTTGTATTAAAGAGGACCTATTGTGCTTTTGTGATTTTTCCCTTTCCTTCAGTGCGTTATATAGTTTTTTGTGAATGTAAAAGGTCTGCAAAGTTACAAAGCCCAAAGTCCACACCAAAGGGAGTAATGTGTGCGTGTCCACAGGATCCGTCCTTTTCGCACTTCCCATTCATCGTCTATGTTAGCAGCCGTGAGATGCATTCTGGTAGCGTGGTGGCGCGATTCGAGAGACGTAGTGTCACGACGGCCGTTTGCATAAAGTTGAGGGCTAGTCACTCCCCGGTGGACACGTACCATTACTCTCCCCGACAGAAACACTGCGCCTGAACTGCCTGAACCGCCTTGCTCGAAGTCCCGCCTTTTCTGCCGTGATGTGGTGATGTCACCAAGTAACACATTTGCATAATACCTGCCTAGCGGCTAGTTTGGCACGCCCTCAAACAAAGCTAGTGAGAGCGGAGCTGGAGCGGAGTCCGAAGAGTTTGGTTCAGCGGACCGAATATAACAGTGTGCCAGCTGAAATAAAGCGTTAAAGCATGTCAACGTACTATGAGAAACCCAAAATACAGGTGTGCACCTGAAGATAAGCATAATAGGTCCTTTTCAAATTTAATTACTAAAAGTGAAGTGAATGCATTTGAAGCTGTGACTGACAGTTAGCAGCAGCAATGCATCTGAACAATGGAGAAAATCTGTAAAGCAAATTGAGGATAAATAGCACACAAACACAAATTTTCCTATGAAAATACATTGACTTGATTAAACTTTTTAATTAGAACATTAATACGACATTTAAGACACTTTGCTTTTGTATTACTGTGAAACATTTCCCCCTCACTACTAGCTCTTTTTCATCTTCTAGTCAACATCTAGAATATATTGTAGATGAAGCCTGCAGTCTTGAGATACAATATTCAGCTATGATTCCCCAGTGGAATACTTTCAAATGAGGAGTTTCTATATTTGGAAATTAAAAGTGTGTGTGTGTGTACATCATAAAGATGTAAATACTCACCCTCATCACGGGAGTAGTCCTCTCCAGAGTGGGGCTCAAACAAGTAATCTCCAGTAGCCAGCTCAAAAGCCTGCAAGAGACCAAACAGAGTACTGTAAACAAGTCTTTGCTGAGTGTGTATGTGTGTGTATAATTTAAAAGGAATCATATATGTACAGTATGTAATGTACAGTATCCTCACCATGCAGGCAGTACTCCAGATGTCTGCAGGCGTGCTGTAACCAGCTCCTATCAGGACTTCAATGGAACGGTACTGTCTCGTCTGGATGTCCTCTGTAAAGTGCTTGTGCTGGAGAGGAAAAAAAACATTAACAACAACAACGACTCTCGTTGCCCCCTAGTGTCTCGTCAGCCTATGGCACCCACCTTGAATTTTTGCCAGAGGAGGTGGTTGAAATGTCGATAATAAAATTAACCCTCTGAGACCCACAATAGACCTGTTTTTGTCTTTTTTTAAAGGGGTCCATGGGGTGTTTAGGGGGAGATAGCAGGTCAACAGTAGATGTCACATAGAAGTGGTGATCATCATCTGAAAGCTGTGAACCTGAAGATTAATTTGAGATGCAGCTCAGCACTGTGTGTCAAGTTGTTCTAGTTATTAATCAGAAATAAACATGAATGAATGAATGGATTATTTAATTAAAATTAATTGTAAAAGTGTATAAGGGTTTAGAACATTATGATATAAGTATATGTGGCATTCCCATGCTCACTTATGTCTCATAAAATGGTATAATTGTTTGGGTTGATACCATTTGTTACACAGATTTGGTGCTAAATTTAACAATTTTTTTTACCACTGGAGAATTGATAAAAATGATCAATAATCCCTCCAAAATACCACATTAAGACACCAAGACCTTGAGGAACACCATAGAAAAAGACATGCTGTGATTTGGGATCAAAAACTTTGGACATTTGGAGATTTCTGCAAGAATTACATTTTTTGGCGGATTGGATGACGAGCACTTGTGTTGTGGAAACTGCTCAGAAATCTCCTTATTGTCAATCTAGCTAGGAAAGCCATCCATCCTCTGAATGCTCTAGGTCTCTAGTCTGATCCATCCATCTTCTGAATGCTCTAGGTCTCTAGTCTGATCCATCCATCCTCTGAATGCTCTAGGTCTCTAGTCTGATCCATCCATCTTCTGAATGCTCTAGGTCTCTAGTTTGATCCATCCATCCTCTGAATGCTCTAGGTCTCTAGTCTGATCCATCCATCCTCTGAATGCTCTAGGTCTCTAGTCTGATCCATCCATCCTCTGAATGCTCTAGGTCTCTAGTCTGATCCATCCATCCTCTGAATGCTTTAGGTCTCTAGTCTGATCCATCCATCCTCTGAATGCTCTAGGTCTCTAGTCTGATCCATCCATCCTCTGAATGCTCTAGGTCTCTAGTCTGATCCGAACCATCCTCTGAATGCTTTAGTTCTCTAGTCTGATCCGAACCATCCTCTGAATGCTCTAGGTCTCTAGTCTGATCCATCCATCCTCTGAATGCTCTAGGTCTCTAGTCTGATCCATCCATCCTCTGAATGCTCTAGGTCTCTAGTCTGATCCGAACCATCCTCTGAATGCTTTAGTTCTCTAGTCTGATCCATCCATCCTCTGGATGCTCTAGGTCTCTAGTTTGATCCATCCATCCTCTGAATGCTCTAGGTCTCTAGTTTGATCCATCCATCCTCTGAATGCTCTAGGTCTCTAGTTTGTGGCTGTAAAGTTTCATGAGGCTGTGATTATCCTAGAGGTCACCACAGGTCATTTTATACAGTGAGGTCACGTTTCAAAAAATGGTCTCATTACAATGCATGTCTCCTATGGGGACTAACATCATCACACATGAATCCAGTTGGGCTCATTGGATCCACAAGAGTCTCAACTTTACAGTGATACCCAATTTATGTAATTCAGAGACTGTTTAGGGACCCCAGTATGCAGAAATATTATATATATTATATATTATACTGCATGAAAAAATTGCATGTGATTATCATAAAGTGGGCATGTATGTCCTTCATGACAAGCTACCGATGGAATCATCAGGTTTTCTAGTTTCATATGATACCAGTATCTTCACTTTAGCTTTAAAACTGAACTCGCTACAACCTAAAAATCGCAAGTTGTGTTAATGTGTTAAAGAAATCAGTGTTATTATTGCGTTAACTTTGACAGCCCTAATACTAATGAAAACATAAGTTATGAATATTATATTCTATTTCTGCCAATAGATCCCCTGAAATCCAACACACTGGACCTTTAAAAAAATATGCGCCAAATAAAGTAATATCAAATCCCTGTCTTACCACCCAGCAGGCATTTCCAAGATCAGCGATTTTGACTCGAATAGTCTCGGCGTTGCGCGGGTCTAGTGGGTTGATCAGGAGATCTGCAGCTCTGGCCCTGACTGGGAGGGGACGGAGTGGGAAAGAACAGGGTTAACACACACACAGGAAGTAGAGATAAGAAGAGTTTACACACTCTAATGTACTAATAAAGAGAGATAAGATAAGATATACTTTTAATGTCCCTGTAGGGAAATTTGTTCTTGACTCTGTCTGGCAGTTCCACAGTAGATAAAAACATACAACTAGCTTCCATGTAACACACCACATAATATACATTTATTATAGACCAGGAACTCTTCAGCTCTTACAACAAAGAATCAATTCCTAACTTAGTCCTGATGACCTATTTGGAGCGTTGTGTCACTAACTTTACCTGGTGTTTGCACTCGCTGAGAACAGTTTTGTTTAAAATCCTTATTTAAAGCTGCAGTAGGCAGTATATTTTTTGACATCACTGCGCAAAAATTACATAATAACCTTTCAGCATATTGTAATTCAAGTGTTCTGAGAGAAAACTAGACTTCCACTCCTCCTCATGGCTCTGTTTTCAGGCTTTAAAACATCTAGCCCGTGACGGGAGACTTTGACCAATCACAGGTCATTTCAGAGAGAGAGAGCATTCCTATTGGCTGTGCTCCGGTCATGTGACCAGAACTTGGCGTTCCTTAAAGAGATTTCCAACATGGCTGCTGCGTCACAAACTTTCTCATGTTACAGCTAAACCGTGCACTACAAGATGATTCTGAGAACATCTGAGGAGAGAAATAGACATTAACGTAACAGAATATTGATTCATATTTGATCAGCGCTGCCTAGTTTGACCGTTTGGTCGGAGTTCAGAGTGATTGACAGCCGGCTCTCATAGACGGCAGCTGGACAGCAGACCTCAGATCAGCTCTTACTGCTTGTTTTCCTCCGGTCTGTGAAATCTTGCAGATGCCGTTAGGAGCACCGGAGGACACAGAGGATGATTTTTTTTCAGGTTACCTGTTTCATGTACTACTGTCACCATATAGTGACCGTTTTATAAAAATAACTTTTTTTAATCATATTTGCTCCAATCTCACCTACTTCAGCTTTAATAGAAATTTTTGAGAAAATATATATATATTGTGACCGGAGCACAGCCAATAGGAACGCTCTCTCTCTCTGATATGACCTGTGATCGGTCAAAGTCTCCCGTCACGGGCTAGATGTTCTAAAGCCTGAAAACAGAGCCATGAGGAGGAGCAGAAGTCTAGTTATCTCTCAGAACACTTGAATTACAATATGCTGAAAGGTTATAATGGACTTTTTGCCCAATGATGCCAAAAATATACTGCCTACTACAGCTTTAATGTCACGATATAGCGACCGCTTTATAAAAATAACTTTTTTTTTAATCATATTTGCTCCAAACTCGCCTACTTTAAGCTCTTGAGATGTGAACTTAGAAGTGACCCTGGAGCTAGAAAGTTAGAGTCTGAGTTAACGATAATATAATGAACGCTGCAGGTGGATGAGTAATGGTGGTGGTGAGTCATTAATAATACCCAGAGGAGATTATGTGGACGCTAAAATGTAATAATGAGCAACTGAACTGTATGATCTTCCCAGGCAGCTATGATGTATAAGATAGAAAATCAAAACACAGTTACCTCACCTAAGATCCAAATTAATTATCATTATGCTTTTTTTCCTTTTCATCATCTATCCAAGTAAAATTATCATTTACATGTAATTTACAAGATTCAAATTTCGTTTTTAATAGAGATTTTGGCAAGAAGGAAGCATAAATCAGGCAGCATTAAATCCTTTGTTGTTACAATATGAAATAAATCTGATTAATATAGAATGAAAAGAATTGACAGGCGATATCCCACTCCAATTATGGAGCCCCAACGTGTTCAGTATTATAAATTAAAAGAAAAAAAACATTATTAAATAAATAATCACATGAATAAAATGTGTAAAATATATAAATGAACCAATAAATTGTGAAATCTTCAAAGAAATGATTCACATTCAACCTATTGGTAGGAGTTATTACATGATAATTAGTTATTCTTATTTCTAGGATAACATTTTTATTTGAATTAATTAAATTAAATTTAATTAAAATTTTATGTAATAAAAACAGACTTTTGATGAAGAGAACTTTCAAAAAAAATTGTCTATAATGAAATTAAAATATACTCCTGCAAAGCTCTTGAGAGTTAGAATGATTAAATAATATATCATAATAATCAGTTGAATTTGTCTTAAATTATTTGACAAATTCTTAGGTATTTTTTATTTTTTTTATATTAACACAGTTTATTCATGTGGTTATTTATTTCTTATACCATACCAAAACATAATTCTAGATTCTGATTGGCTGACAGCGGGATAAAGGATGCAAAATATAGTGTAAGCAATGAAATAAGAGTTCTAGTGAAAGTACTCTAAATGAGTAAATGTAAATTTACTCAGTAATTAAATAATTATGTGTGAAAATAATCATTTTGTGTGTGTAAATCAGTGGATAACCACGTCTTACCTTTGGGTGTGTCTCCCGTGCTCGAGGACGACACAGTGCGACTGCGGTCAGCGACGGGGCTGTTGGGCGACCGGCCCGCTCCGATGTCCACCGTTCCTACGGAAATGGGGTTTCCCGGCATGGGATCCAAGGGCAGGTCGGGGAAGATAGGCACGGTGGCCCGATGGCGTTCACGGTCACGGTCACGGTCACGGTCACGATCACGATCACGATCACGATCACTGCCGCCGTTGGTCAGCCCCGGCTCGCCCAGGTCGCCGTTATACAGCTCGTAACCGGAGCTGAGAGAGTTGTCCCTGTCCGTGTAGCTGAGCTCGGACTCCACCAGGGGGCAGAGGAGAGGCTCGGGGGTCGGCGATGGAGGCGGCGGGTTGCCGGGTTTCGGTTTCAGTCCCTCCGATCCCAACAGAACGTGACCGTTGGTTTTGACCGAATTGCTCTTGTTGTTGTGGGGTTTGATGGGGGAGGTGGAGGCCGTGAGGAGTTCCGTGGTCGTGTCGTCATCCTCGTCGTCGTCATCATCATCCTCCTCCTCCTCCTCCTCCTCCTCTTCCTCCTCCTCGTCCTCCTCATCCTCCCCCTCCTGCTCCTTTGACTCCTTATCCTCCACCACTGCCTCCTCCTCTGTTTTGTTCTCAGTCTTTGGCTCCTCTGTCTCGTTCTCCTCTCTTTCAGTCTCTTTCTCCTCCTCTTCTTCTTCCTGCTCCTGCTCCTCCTCTACCTTCTCCTCTTCCTCATTCCCATCCTCTGCCCCCTTTAATCCCTCCTCCTCCTCCTCCTCCTCCTCGCCCTCCTCGTCCTCATCCTCGTCCTCTACCTCTGCTTGTGTCTGATCTACATTACCTTCATCTGTATTGGAGGGAATGGGGGCATCTTTTTCAACGGTAGGCGTGGGCTCTTCCTCCTCCTCCTCCTCCTCCTCCTCATCCTCCTCCTCCTCATCCTCCTCCTCCTCTTCCTCGTCGGGGTCTTCATCAGAGATGTGGAGTGCGTTGCTCTGCTCCTGGGGAGGCGCTGCGCCTAACATGGAGAGAGCAGAGAGAAAAACAGTTAAAGAGGAAGTGGGTGGGAAGGAGATATAAACGCAATGAAAGACAAAGTGTAGGCAGCGAGTAAAGAAAGAGGCTGGAGAGAAGGAGGCAAGAGACAAGGTGAAGAGACAGAAGGTGGAGGAGGGAGACAGAGCTGCTTTTTTTTTTTTTTGTGAATCAGCCGAGCCTCCATATACGCAGCGGGACTAGCGTGGGCCGAGCGGTTGGAACCACTCCACCTTCTATTCATTCACAGACAGACTGCACAAACCTACGTACACGTACTCACACACTCAATCAGGCTGCAGATCTTTGCTTTAAAAAACCTTTCTAGTCGCTGATAACCTGAATACAGTAAACAGACTGGACTGTACATCGCACCGTTAAAATGAAGAATAAACACCTCAACGTCAAGTATGTTAAACGACTAAAGATAACAACCTGGTGACTTTAAATTAGGGCTGTTAATGCAAAATCGTTTTAACGCCACTAATTTCTTTAACGCAATCGATCTTGCAGAGGGTGTACCGGGGTCAGTTTTAAAGCTAGAGTGAAGATACTGGTATCATATGGTAAATGGACTTGCATTTATATACAGCATATAGCGCTTTTCTAGTCTTCCGACCACGCTTTACACTACATGTCATTATTCACACATTCATGGCAGAGGCTGCCAAGGTGCCAACTTTGCCCATCAGGATCTAATTTAAATACTCATTCACACACCGATGGCTATGCCTTCGGGAGCAATTTGGGGTTAAGTGTTTTGCTCAAGGACACATCGACATGTGACCCGGAGCAGCCGGGGATCGAACCACCAACCTTCCGATTGGTGGACAACCTGCTCTGCCCTCTGAGCCACAGCCGCCCCTCTAGTGAATGTACAGTGGACGTTTGTGCAGAAATAACTGCTGCAGCTCGTCCAGACCAACAGAGGTTTCCCGTGTCTTGTGAAGTGACGGGGCTCTGCAACGAGAAACGTTATCGTCTCCAACCAAAACTCCGGCGTCTCCCCTGTTCCCTCCGGCCGCGGTCGGGAGGCTGAGGCAGGAAAAGCCAACACTAGGATCAGCATTGATTCATGGAGAGACCTTCGTCTGGTCAGCTAACATTACTGCCAAGCAGCTGAAATATAGAGTGATATTGTGCTTTTAACTGACGTGTGTCACCTCACTTTGAGCGATGCTCGTTCATGTCTATGTAGAGCGAGCACAAGCGCGAGCCCGACGGTGACTTTCGTTGACTTCACGGTCACAGGTGTCGCTGTTAACAAGACATTTCTGATTCTTACATAGAGTCCCTTTAAAGTTGTAGCTTTAAGAGGTGCATGATTATTTACACATTATCATATGTGTATTAGTAACATTATATCAATATATATCACGGTTTTCGTCAATACCGCGACACATCTCAATATTTAGTAAAGCTCTGTGATGCTAATTCAACATCATGCTGTATTTATCGTATTACGGTTGGTAAACTTGACTCACATGTATGATTGGTCAACCTGACGGGCCTCTCCCTCTCTCTCTCTCCTCCCTCCTCCTCCTCGTCTTCCCCATCCTCCTCATCGTCGTCGTCCTCGTCGCTCTCTCCCAGGGCCATGCTGGGGCCCAGGTGTGGCGTCGGCGGCTGCAGCGGCGAGGACGGGTCGCGTTCGTGCTCCTCTTTCTCTTCTTCCCCGTCTTTGGCTCTCTCCTCTTTCTTCTCGGCCTCTCTCTCCAGAGCTTCGATCTCCAGCATCCGCCTCTCCAGTAGCTCGGCCTGGCGCTTCTGTTTCTTCTTCAGCTTCTTCTTCTTGTTCTTGGAGATCTTCCCCACCTGGGACAAAAAAAACAGGAGTCACAGGGGGGGGGGACATGAGTGAGTACGAGGTATTCAAGGAGTAAAAAGTTTTGATATTTATTTGAATTGTGGGTGATGATTTGTGAGTAATGTCCACTAACACCTCCACTGTATATGGATAATAAATATTATATGTCTCTCGGAATTTCTGCTCCTATTTTTATATTTCCTTATAGTTAAATTGTTCATATTTGTTACACTTTGTTTAGCTCTTTTCTTACTGTGTTAGCTGATGCTTCTTGTTTTTTGCACGATCCTCTTTGCTGCTGTACACTGCAAATGTCCCCACTGCAGGACTAATAAAGGAATATGTTATCTTATCTTATTTGATTATGTGAAGAAACAAAAAGCTGAAAACGTTTTTTTTTACGTTCTGGAGATGCATCGACTATATATTATATAAAAGAAAGTTCCTCTGACAGTGACATGCAAATTTCCAATTTTACTGCATCTAGTTTGGTATTTTTTAAAGTTTGCAAATTGCATAATTTATTAGGGATTCCTTAAACATCCGTCTTTGTTAATGTAGAGCAGTAGGAGCTTTGAAACCAGTTTAAAAACCTGCAAACATTTTGAGGATTGCCTATAAATATTGTGGTGCACTCAGTACCTCACTGTGCCGCCGCTGGCTATCACAGAAATCACACCAAACAGTGTGAAATGCTGTACCTTATTTTTGACTTTGTGTGTGTGTGTGTGTGTGTGTTTATGTTTGTGTGTGTGTGTGTGTGTGTGTGTGTGTGTGTGTGTGTGTGTGTGTGTGTGTGTGCACTCCTCTCATTTCATACTCACATCTGTTGTACTCACCGGTTTGAGCTGGGGGGCTGTGCTAACTGACAGACACAAAGAAAAACAACAACAATCAGAGGCTTCAAACTTTTCACCGACATCAATCCGGCAAACCAACAACAACAACTGAGTTCACACCACGTTCGACATCCCGCTCGCCTGGAAAAGAGATTGTTTTATACACCCGGTACGTACAGAATCTGTAGGTGAAATGAAGATTCACACTCCCACAGAACTTACTCACTTGTCCCAGATCCATAACATTATGGTTTATTCTTCTCATGGCTGAGAATGTAGCTCCTATATAGTACAATATATGTCACCTCGATCAGCTGACAACAATCACAATGTGGGTAATAAACATATATATATATATATACACATACATACATTTTTCATTAGTTCCATAAATGGTCTCGTAATATTCACGCCCAACAGACAAAGTGGTGCACAAAACATACATTTTAGGATTGATTTTAGTGTCATCTACTGAGGGTGCAATAATATATAAAACACCAAAAATATTCCTAAATAAACTTGTTATAACACAAACAATCCAAAGTATGTTGCCATTTTTGTCCTTCGTTCCTTCAATCTTTCCTGAAACACATCACAGATGTCAAATGAAACAGAAAAAAAGGACATTTTTGCTATAAAAGCACGTCCACAAATGTTAATGACAATAAAACATGTTGGTTATTTTGCCTCTTCAGTCGCCACCAGAACCCTTCTGTGTTGACAGTTGATGCTTCTGTGCCCTTTAAATTGTGTAGAAATGTAAGCAGTATAATTGGTTACCCTAAAGCTCAAAGAGACTCCATCCGCTGATGCAAGCAATAGACAGCTCATGTGGGGGTTCAGCAGGAGGACAGGGTTCATGTCGAGTTTGTCAAGAACTCGCCTTTTTTTTCTTTTCAGTGGAGGAACTCGGTGACAGGAGATGAAAAAGCGAGGAACTGGGAAGGCACAAAAGGCTTCCTCTTTTGTTTCCTGAGCACTTCAATATTAAACATTTTTTTCATTCGTTAAAAACATATCAAACAAAAAAGAGATTTATTACATTATTGACGATTCATGATTTATTTGCATTGACTATGAATGCCAACATCAAATCAGGAATATGAGCTATTAACCTACAACATGAACTGCAAGCTTCCCCTTTTACCTAAAATCGAAATGTCTTTGAAGAAGCATCTTGCATAAATAAAACACTAAATCAACAGACTTCTCTGCATGCTGGGTTTCTGTGGAGCTACGCTGCTGCCAAAGTTATACATGTTTTAATTTACCAAGTAAAATAAATGATAACTTGGTAGCAAAATTTTGGGGGAAAAACCTACATGTAAATTGCAAAATTATAAGAAATAGTTTTATATTTCGGTAAATATCTTTATTGGCTTCCTCGCCAAAAGTGACGGTACGTGTCCACAGGATCCGTCCTTTCCAAGCTTCCCATTCATTGTCTATGTAAGCAGCCGTGCAATGCATTCTGGTAGCGTGGCGGCGCGATTCGAGAGACGGACCGTCACGTTGGCCGCTTCTCATTTGCATATAAAGTTGAGGTCTAGGCGACTTCATGCAAATCATGAAGTCCGACACGACTCGCCGACTCTGGGAACTCCCGAGAAACTTTTAAACTAACGGTTGTCGACCTAAAATAAAGACAGATTTCGCTGGCTTAATTCTCGCTAGGGATGTTAATTTTGAAAAATGTTCTTAACCGATAACCGACCCTCGTTAACCGATTATTAACCGCTAACCGACAAGATTTGTGCCTCTCGCCAGCTGCAGTGTACGAGCACAACAGATAACTGAGTCCCCAGTTCACCGTTCGGGAGCGTTAACTTAGCAGCTACGATGCTGCGTGTAGTGTCGCGGACATGCAGCCACTTTCCCAGTAAAAGTCTCCACAGCACATGTAGTTTAGTTTAGCAGGTTGTCAGCTGTGTGTCTGCCCGGCGGAACGCCAGCGAGTGTCCGACAAACAGTGTGTGTATTTGTGCTACGTTAGCAGCTCTAGCATTGCCGGTGGCTTCGTGCTCGCCGCCGCACCACACATAAACTGTCAGCGCGGTGGAACTTTAAGGAGTTTCCGACAGACTGTGTGTGAGTGGCGGTGGTGAGTTGTCGGTGGCGTTGTAGCTGTGAATGTAACTGTAACAGTGTGTGTACAGTTTATTTGTCGGTGAATAAATGCTACAAAACTACAACTCCTCCGCTCCGCTCAGGCGAGCTGGAGAGACCGGAGCCGACTTCCTGTATCCTGCAACTCCGGCTCTGCCTCTTAAGGTGGGCTGTTAAGGTGGACCAGCTTTTCTCCTTAAAGTGACGAGCCGCTCAGCTTTTAATTAATTATTAATATTTCTTTTAAGCATTTTAACCGATAGCGTTAATCGGTTAAAATGCTTAATGTCGGTTAATTATTAACATCCCTATTTCACGCATTAAAATTTTTCAGAAACACATTTCGTTGAACTATTTTCGTAATATAAGAGAAGACATGTTGGTTTTGGTTTAAAAGTTGTGAGCAGCAGCCCACGAGGGAAAGCGTTCATCCAATCAGGTGGCCAGTACCTAACGGCAGCACATCAAGCGTCCAATGCTGGGAAGCAAAGGCGATCCCTCACGTCCAAAAACGCCCCTGTGGACGTGTCCCAGTAGGTAAGAAGATCGAGCGCTCTCATGTCTGTATGCTTCATATGAAGCTACAGCCAGCAGCAAGTTAGCTGAGCTTAGCATAAAGACTGGAAACAGAGGGAAACAGCTAGCCTGTATTGCCTCTTCTCATCTAACTCTCAGCAAGAAAGCAAACTTGCCAAAATGTTGCATACCTCCTTTAGTACTCCCATAGCGTGAGTGTTTGTGTGTCTACCTGCTGATCCAGACGGTGGGGGGGCTCCAGCTTTCTGCCATTCGGTCGCCTCCATCGCCATACGCCTCACAAAGGCGTCATCTACGCACATCAGGATGTTCTCCGGCTTGATGTCCGTGTGGATGATTTTACATTTCGTGTGGAGGTAGTCTAGACCCTGCAGGACCTGCAGACACATTCACATAAACAGACACAGATTTTATTACTGAAAAACAGCTCTTCTAAAGAATGCAGCCAAGGCCGCTCTCCCTCTTTATCTCCCTCCCTTTCATTCCTTCTCTCTTTTTCAGAGCCAAATTAGCCGTTCTTCTAATGCCTGTCATTCTCCGAGGCCAGAGAGAGGAGAGGCTGTTTGTGTTTCACTGCTTCTCTTGTTTGTTTCTGTCCAGAGGCTTTGAGATTGAAGCGGGGAACCGTCTCTAAATTTAATTTCTACTCATCTTCAGCTTGGCTATCGAGAGGCAGGCGGGGGGGGAGGCTGGCAGCGGCTGAAACGGCTCAATGACTTCACATGCTCATCAGGTGGCTGCCTGAAAGCACTGCGTCTTAGGATGGCAGCGGCACTGAAGTGTGAAGTGCACAATGGCATGCACTGTATTATTAGGCCCAAGTATTGGGTGTGAACTTTGCTGTGTGAGTCCGTCTCTCTTGCTCTTTATATGTTAGATTTCTTCCTCCACTTCTTTTTCTTTCTTTCCTCTCAAGTCTTCTACAGTCTGTGAATACAGTAAGTTAACCTCTCGAGGAATTCTAGATAGACATACTGTCAGTCTCAGTACAATAATACACATTCATGTTTCATGATACACTAACTTGCCTAATTTAAAAGTACCAGAAGAATACTGAGAAGGTGCAGTCTGCTTGGTTTTAGGTATCTTTCTTGTAAATATCAAAAAACAAAATCGACTCAACCAACTCTTAAAGCTGCATAACTACTCATCAGTAATGTCAAATGACTTCTCTGATTGTTATCAAACTATGAAAGAGGCTGAGTTGATAATCATGTCTTTGTCCAGACTGTGCTCAGGACACTGAAGAGACACAGCTCCAACATGCTCGACCTGACAAAACAGAAGCATCAGTGAAGTTGATAATATACACTGTACTATATGACATGAAAAAAACACCTTTCCCACTTGAAAATTCCACATGAATACAATGAAAAGCCAAACATCTGAGTTTTCCACCAGCACTTAAACACAACACGCATTTGTGGATCGGAGTAAAAAGCTCCAAACACAAATGTAACCCAAACCACATGAGTTGGTAATCTGTCAATAAAACGCATAACACATGTTTCTGTTTTTAAATGTTACACAGGAAGCATTTCAAATTAAAATGTTATTACATTCATGAAGTCATTGTTGGAAATATTTGCATCATTTTGCAGAATTATTTAACGGGACATGTGTTGACTATTTACTGTACCGGCCAGATCTGAGTGAAGTGTAGATTTTAGATTTTAATGTCTGTCTAAATGTTAGTTTTTTGCCTTAGCTTTTATTGTCCTGTGCACACAGGACATGCATATGTGTAAATAAGGTTGAATTTGTTTGAATTTGTGATCATACATCTGTCATCATCACCATCGTCATATACCGTACAGTTTGTTTTTAATGTGTGTCGAATGAAACACAGATTTGTCAGTAGACAAAGGCTCCGTTCACACTGCAAGCCTTAGAGCTCAATTTGGATTTATTGCTCAGATATGATTTTTTTGTTTGGTTGTTCACATTATTTTTTTAAATGTGGTCAATATCAGATTCCAGATTGATCTGGTCACGGTCCTGAACTGACCTGCAGGTGCAGAAGAACAATAATAAAGACGTCCCACGCAGCACGCTGGTGTACATAAGTAGTAGATGATAACAAGGACGAGGAGAATGGGAGCCAAATATTTAATTAGGAGCAATGGCTGTTCTTCTGTTCGGAGGTGTGTGTGGAGTCGGAGCCAGGAGTGGTGGGATCGTGATGTGAATATGGCTTCACTGAAACAGATTTCATCCAACATTTCAGGATGTCGAGAGTTACTTTTAACTAACTTATCTGTCAGCGTCCCTCCACGGGATCTAGGGCAGGAGTTCAGGCCCACTTCTGATTGCTAAAGATTTTTCCCGAGGACCACCTTCCCAAATAAATGACAAACTGGAACACCATAAATATGTGTTATGCCACTGTCAGGTGTAATGACCCACATAAATATTCAGCTTCCCCTCAGCCATCCCTCCCTGCCGTTATGAATCCAACGTATTCAGGGTCATATTTCCTCACCACACGCTGTGGAGCTCTTACTGGAGCTGGGTTGTCTCCAACGGGAATCTTTCGTTTCAATAACCACTCCATTTTGTGTCACTGCATCCGAAACATATATGTCTGTAAAGGGGAGATTCGTGGGTACCCATAGAACCCATTTTCATTCACATATCTTGAGGTCAGAGGTCAAGGGACCCCTTTGAAAATGGCCATGCCAGTTTTTCCTCGCACAAAATTTAGCGTAAGTTTGCTGCATTATTTAGCCTCCTCCCCGACAAGCTAGCATGACATGGTTGGTACCAACGGATTCCTTATGTTTTATAGTTTCATACGATATCAGTATCTTTACTATCGTTTAAAACTGAAAGACAGAATAGTGTCCGTCAGATTTTGAAGAGGTTAATGATCTAACCATTTAGCAGTGTGAACGTAGCCTTATATTAAATTCTCGTTACTGTACTAGATGAATCGTGTGTTAAATGTGATTAAACATGCCATTGGTAAATGTCATAATCAAGTAAGGACACAGCTCCATTCAGGACAAATATTTGATAAATATGTGACCTTGTTTGATATGTAACGCACTGCCACTCTGAGGGGAAATCCATGTAACGTTAATGGCAGTGGTGAGATGCGTAATGTATCCAAATATTGTGGAAATACAGTCAGCAATGTCAGCTATACTGTCTATAAATAGATTTGGTGTGTGTGTTTGTGTCCTTACCTGTTTGATAATGCTCTTGACACACGGCAGCGGCAGACCTTGGTAGTTGGATTTAATAATCCACTTCAGCAGGTGGTGGCCGAGCACCTCGAACACCATACACACATCTGGGATGGACAGTCAAGGACTCACATTATCACATGTCTGTCACTCACACATACAAACACACATACAAACACACACAGTGTGTTCCAATCCGCGTACTTCTGTACTTACACTTACTATTTTGAGTGCATAAGTGCGTTCACACTGGGAAGTACGGCAAAATGCAGTGCACTCAAAGTACCCGGATGTTGTACTCAAAACGGTCAGATCGTTGAGTGTGGAACGCTGGAAACTTTCCACACTCAACTTTCGCCACCTTGGCTGCGTAGCGGAAGGGGCGGAGCCACGACCACTATTCAAACATACGTAGATAACAGAATTAAACAATACAATACGTAAACATACCGGTGCATTTTCAGCCAACAGGAGGACACATCGTAGGAGTAGGCGACGACGTTGGAAAAGTAATTTCCACTCTGCTTTCATTTTTTTTCAGAAGATATTTTGACGGGTAGCGAGCCACAGTCAAATGTTGCGATCGTCATTTCCGGTCAGTGCGCCGCAGAATATTCGATTTGAAACGACCCTACCCCGCTGAAATTTACACACTACTCAAGTGAGTACAGAGTGCACAAAGTGCACTACATTGAAGTGTACTTCTGGAAGTACGTGGATTGGAACACACTGATACACTCTCTCTTCTGATGGGGATACGTATGCCGTTGACTCCAGAGATCTTGAAGTCGTCTATCAGCTGAACCACCATGTCCTTGTTGGGGTCGGCAGGGTCGCTCTCTCTCACCTGGAGGACAAGAGGACGAAGAGATGAAACAAACGTGACCGGAAGAAGGAACAGGAGATGAAGTAGGGTAAAAACAAAGAGAGATGAAAAAAAAGGTAAGAAAGAGGGAATGGGATGAGTGAAGGAGAAAGAGAAAGGCAGAGGAAAAGAGGGCAAGGGAGATGGATGTAGGGGATAAAGATGTTGAAAAATTGATTCTGAGATGACAGTACTCTGCATCCAACATGCAAGATAAATGACCACTGAATCTGTAGTGTTTCTGTTGCAAGGTGTGAGGAGGGAGGAAAAGAGGGAAGAACAGGAGGAAATAGATGAGATAATCGAGCAGAAAAGGATGGTAAGAAGAAAGAAAGGAAACACAAAACGAACACTTAAATGTCAAACTAATCAGATCCTCACACATCGCAGCAGTTTGATCTCATCCAGCGCCGTCTCCGTGTAATGCTGAGCGCTCTTCACCACCTTCATCGCCACAAAGTTCTTCACTCTGTTAATGACAAACACAAGATATGTGCAGTTACTTTCATACTAAACGGGCTGTTGAAGCCGGTAATGCTGATTAATGTGTCCGTATCGATATTATAAAACATCCCTCGCCATGACTTTATTACACATTTTGCTCAGGTATCGTTCACACTGCCCACACTGCCGCTGGAAATGCAAATGTGGCAATGTGGCATTTCATAACATAGAAAAATAACATTAACACTAATGGCAGAAGTCAATCAGAGCTCTTCTCCAGCACGCCATGCTTTATTCACCAAATGAAGCTCTATTGTAAGTTCAGTCAGGAAGACTATAAACTTCTGCATGTTGAGAGAACACACGTCTTAATGTTGACACAGTGAATATGACCTTTGTCAAGGATTGTGACTGACTGTAAGTAACCCAACTCCAACTCACTGGTTTTTGACCACCATTAGTGTAATTAACACCAGCGACGTGAGTCAATTAGTGAGTGTGTGTGTGTGTGTGTGCGTGTGTGTGTCAGGGAAAGGTGACACTGGGTTGATGATACTGTCATCCATCCCGCCTGGTTGCCACGTGAACACAGAAACAACATAATAGTGCAAATGCATGGCTTTGGTGCCATGTGGTGTTGGTTGCAACCGTCCGTCGTCGTGGTAACGTGCCAGCTTGTGTCAACAGGTGCATGGGTGGTTTATATGATGTGTGTGTGTGTGTGTGTATGTGTATGTGTGTGTGTGTGTGTGTGTGTGTGAGAGATAGAGCAAGGTGAAGTGAAGGACAGCAAGAAGAGCCTTTGTGTGCACGTGTTGGTGTGTGACGGGGCGTGTTGAGGTGTTTGAGGTGAGTGTGTGAGTCTACTATACCGTACTATACTGTGTGTATATGCGTGTGTGTGTGTGTGTGTGTGTGTGCGTGCGTGTGCGTGTGCGTGTGCGTGTGCGTGTGTGTGTGTGTGTGTGACTCACTGTATGTCCCAGCATAGCCATACGGTGGAGAAGTGGCCCCACCCCAACTTCCTGATCACATGGTACCTCCCGTTGAACAAATCCCCGATCTTCACCGGATGGTACCCTCCTGAGAGGGATAAAGAGAGAGAGAGAGGATGAAGGTTACAGGCGACTGTTAGTGATAACCAGCCGATGACGTGAAATCCATTAGTGAGTAAGACGTGGAGGGAGAGCAGCAGAGAGGGAGGGAGGTCAAACTGAGACGGGAGAGAAGTGTTGTGGATTAATAAGGAGAAGCAGATGGAAAGTACAGCACAAAGAAACATTTCTAGTGACAGGTAGCATCTAGTGAAGGTATGATAACAATAAAAAAAATCCTTAAATGTTCCAAATTAGACCTGGGAAATAACCAAATACGATACGATGCGATACGATGCGATGCGATACGATGCGATGCGATACGATACGATACGATACGATACGATACGATACGATACGATACGATACGATAAGATAAGATAAGATAAGATAAGATACGATACGATTCAGTTCCGTTCAAGAAGTTTACAGACAGATCAAACATACAATTACACATATGACACTTTTGTAGACCTACAAAACACATTCAAACAGTCATGACAATTAAACAATATCACATTATATCCTCAGATCATCATTTAGCAGCACACTGATTTTGGTTTAGCAACAAGATAGACTGATGTATAAAATAATTCTTCAACCTCTTGCATTTAAATGGGATTAATAATATTAATAATAATATTAATAAAACTAATAATTTAAAGGGATTCTAAATCGCCTATTGGAGGCCCGAAGTTGGTATCAGAATATCACCGTGACAACCGGAGTGCACACAAAACAGAACAGTAAAATTAAAATCATAACACATTTTAACTATGTACTGTATGTGCGTCTGTAAATTTGGTTTAATATCACTCAGAGTAACTTTGACTTTATGATGATAAACAATGATAAAACATAAAGGAGGGTGCTTGTTAAGAGGTTAAACAAAACATAACTCGGTAATTGTTTGTGATGCTTCAACCTGGAGCTGAATATGTTTACCTCAATGAAACATCAAAATCCTCTTTGTTGTTACTATGATGACACGACCAGCTGGCAGAGAGAGACGTCGAGCTTGCCAGGGTTACGTTTGTTGTAGGTGTATTTTATTGAACACAAAATTGGTGAATCTTAAGTAAAATAGCGCAGACACACAAGAAGATGGGTGGGCAGGCCGAAATATGTATACAGAACACTACGAATAATACTATTACTACTGCTGATAATAATTATGCACGTCTCCTAAGAGGGTTATTAAATGTCTTAAAATGTTCAGAAATAAAAGACTGAACACATGAAGGGCTTTATGAGGAGAATCAGTCATTTTGAACAGAGAGCCGATGAGAAGAAGCCAAAATACATAACAGAGATGTTGTACTTTCATCTTACTGAAGTGAGATCTGACAGTTTGGCTGCGCTTCTTCCAAAACACCCTCAACCAGCATATGATTAAAAGACATCATGGTTAGAGTGATAACAGCAGAATAATATTTAAAACACACGGCACTAGTTTTTCCTACAGATATCGAATGATGTGTAAATGTTCGACAGCGTTGACAGAACGGGAGTAGCATCTTGAAACAGAGCGGGTGTAATGATAATGAACCTCTTAGCAGAGACAGCACAGCCGTTGGCGTCCTGAGCCTCTGCAGGAAACTAGGCTGCCGCTCCTTCCTGGCAACAACCAAACAACCTTGAAACGCTGGTGTCGCAACTACCGAGCGCTGCACACTGATGGCTACGACGACGCTGCTGCAAATCCCATCAGCACGGAGGGAGAAATGAGGGAAAGAATTACAGACGTGATTGGAGAGAGAGGAGACAGTGTGAGCTCTGTACGACAGATGTAGAGAGGGGGGGAAGTAACAGGCTGGGACAGATGTGTCTGTCTGTGTGTCGTTCTGACCTTTGCAGTAGTCCGCGGGGTCCTCCTGCTCCTCATCGTCGGAGCCCAGGATCTCCTCCTCCGGCTCCGGGGGCCCTGCTGGCTCAGGGGGAGGCGGAGGGGGCGGCGGGGGAGGAGGGGCGGTCACCGGGGCTTTCTGCTGGGTCTCAGGCCTGGAGACACAAAGGTGGGATGACAGTTACATAACAGGTAACTTTTCACTGGGAACCCACCTCCCCAACAGTTTTTCTTTTCTCTAGCTGTGACTCACAGCAGAGTGCAACTGTAGACTGAGCTTCAAGTGCAGATGACTAATACCTAAATAATAACGTGTTGCTGACTGGCATCATTCAGTCACAACAGTGATTCATCCAGTACTAAGTTCAGGAAAGCTTTTTACATCTGCTGCTCTGAACACATTGTGTCAGACAGCTCTTTCATGCAGAGATCAAAACAAAAAGCTCAGGAAGTGACGTTTATATACGTCTGGGTTTAAAAGAAGACCTACAGTGGGCATGACCGTCAATAGTCAGTGTTGCTGAACAAATTTAAGCAACAGAGTCAAAAAAAAAAGAAAAGAGAATGACATCACAACAGCAGGAACGTTTTTGGATTGCAATACAATAAAACCATCAGAAGTGAGCAATATAAAACAGTTAAAACAAATAAAACCCAGCTAACTGATATTTATTCAAGCATTTTCTGCAGGTAGAAGCGAGAGCCTACGTGCAGAACATGCTTAGATACATATTTATCAGTTTTAAGTTGGAGAGTTGTTGTTTTTTTTGACACAATAAAATCAACAATTGAGGTTAAATGGATTTGCATTTATATAGCTCCTTTCTAGTGATCTGACCACTCAAAGCGCTTTACACTACATGTCAGCATTCACACATTCATACGCTGATGGCAGAGACTGCTAACCAGCCCATCAGGGTCTAATCTAGATGCTCATTCAAACACCGATGGCTCAGCCTTCGAGAGCAATTTGGGATTCAGTATCTTGCTCAATGACACTTCGACATGCGGGCTGTAGGAGTCGGGGGTCGAACCACCGATCTTCCAATTGGTGGACGACCAGCTCTATCTCATGAGCCACAGCCGCACCAACAATTCATGTCTAAAAGGTGCTTAGGGAACTTATTACTTGTACAACCACTTCTGTAGAGTCAAACCCAAACACAATGGTTATTCCTGAACTCTCAGATTGACACTAGAGCAAAACACAAGAGGTCTTCTCCAAGATCATGACTTGGCATAGTTGATGCAGACAACATTAATACTGTGATAGTATAACCACAGGATCATCTTAATATCAATTCACGTTCTTAAAGCATCAGTAGGCGAGAACGGAGCAAATATGATAAAAAAAAGTTAGTTTTATAAAGCGGTCGCTATATCGTGACAGAAGTGCATGAAACAGGTAACCTGAAAAAAATCATCTTCTGTGTCCTCCGGTGCTCCTAACGGCATCTGCAAGATTACACAGACCGGAGGAAAACAAGCAGTAAGAGCTGATCTGAGGTCTGCTGTCCATCTGCTGTCTATGAGAGCCGGCTGTCAATCACTCGCCAACTCTGACCAAACGGTCAAACTAGGCAGCGCTGATCAAATATGAATCAATATTCTGTTACGTTAATGCCTATTTCTCTCCTCAGATGTTCTCAGAATCATCTTGTAGTGCACGCTTTAGCTGTAAAATGAGAACGTTTGTGACGTCGCCGCCATTGTGGAATCTGGTGAAGGAACGCCAAGTTCTGGTCACATGTCCAGAGCACAGCCAATAGGAACGCTCTCTCAATGAAATGACCTGTGATTGGTTTTAAAGCCTGAAAACAGAGCCATAAGGAGGAGCAGAAGTCTAGTTATCTCTCAGAACACTTTAATTACAATATGCTGAAAGGTTATTATGGAATTTTTGCCCAATGATGCTAACAATATATACTGCCTACTGCAGCTTTAAGTATTCAAAATCAGGTAGTCAAAGCAAAAAAAAAAAATCACATTGATTTCAATTGTTATATTGTGTTTTTATCTAAAAAGATTTATATGTTCTCAAGAGTTTAAGATCTAATGCTATGAAAGATTTCAAGCCAAAATATCTAAACTACGGTCAAAATCTTCTATCCTGATATAGGTCATTTCATATCTTAATAACGATATATAACACGATAACATGTTTTCTGGTAATGCAATAAATAAATATTCTTCATGAAATAACCACATGGTAAAGCCTGTTTGTGTTTCTCATTTGATTAAAAACTTTAGTGCAAAATGAACATAACAGTTTTCAGATAAATTATAGAGAAAAAATGAAAAACATATTTCCAGTTATACACTTACTATGTTTACATGCATGCACACAAATACGGAGAAATCAGATGACGGCAGTAGTTTGGGGTATTCCCAGACGCAGAATTCTTATCAATTCAGATTTTCGGAGAAATCTCGTAGCTCTCAGACAGTCAGGTCGAACCGATCGACACCCACCCAGCACCTCAGACATGAATCACTAGAAACATGGATACCATCCAAAATCAGAAAAAAATATTTTTTTAATCCTGGAAGAATGTAGTGTTACGGTAGCAGGTATTCTTAAAATGTATTACATGATTAATGACATAGATAGAATATAATAACAGATCATCTCTCGGTTAACAGAGCTTCCTTTTGCTCGTCTAAAATGGAACTGAGCCTATGAGAGAGAAGCGCAGGCTGCTTCTTCCTCCAGGCCCGGCTGCTTTCTGAGCGTTTATCCAGGCTGACGTATACCATGATTGATCAGGCAGTGGGGGGGGTTCAGCATCTCGCGTTAGGTCGCTGCCATGACGGCACACATGGCTATTTGGAACTGTACTAATTGTGTCAGGACACTGCAAGCTCTGCAAGCTCTGGTGCTTTTCAGATTTGTTATGTTAAAGGGTAACTTCAGTATTTTTCCGGTATTTTCCCATGTGTCTAACTGACTAACAGGGACAACAATATCTGAAGTTGGTCCAGTATTGAGGGAGAGCGCTGCGGACAGCAGCTGCGCACAGGCTGCAATATGGTGCTATTGGGGCAAGCTGGCGCCGTCATTTACGTCCACTAAAAGTGCTTGTTTTTGCCATAACAGGCTCGGATTGTTATTATAAGTGTCTGACATAATCGAAAGTATTGCTTAAGGAGAAGTCTCGCTCTGAAATCTGGCGAGGTGACGTGTTGTCGAGAGATAACGGTGGAATAGTGGAATGCATCCATGGTGGAAACGTGCGAGCCAGCCGGGCAGAGTTTGTTGTGTTGGAGGACAGAAAGCGTAGCTCAGTGTTATCTAAAAGATTTACAATGTCATGGCTGAATATTTAGATGATCTCAACGATGTGGATGAGGTCTTTGAATTCGAAGGACGTCAGTAGTTATTTGAGTATACGGATATTCAGATTTCACAACTTCTCCTTGAGCTACTTGGACACAATAACAAACAGACCGGATCAAGTGAAAGGTAAGAAAAACATTTTAATTCTCTGTAGGGTCCTTTAATAACAATCTGAGCCTGTCAGTGGCTAAAACAAGCACTTTTAGTGAACGTAACGTTAAAGTGACGCCGCACACTTGCCGTCGCAGCTTTTTCACGGCTGCCGGTTACAGCGCTCTCCCTCAATACTGGACCAATTTCAGAAATTATTGTCCCCATTAGTCAGATGTCCAGGTTGAAAAATACCAAAGTTACCTTTGAATACTTCCTGATCAGTCCTACGAAATTTCATGCATTTAATCTATTTTGGTCTAATTAGCCCACTATTCATTACTGTTCATTACTGTTCATTACTGTACATTACTGTACATTGGTTTCCAACTTGAAGGTCGGGACACCCCAAGGGGTCGCCAAGCTCAATCTGAGGGGTCAGAAAAGACATTTACGCTATGCCCATTACATTTATTATTTCACACGTTCCTCTGCTCTTTGTAGGGCTGCCCCCCCTTAGTCGATTTAGTCGACTAATCTGTCGTTTTGGTAGTCCACTAGGATTTCTTTAGTCGATTAGTTGTTGTTTTTTATGCTTTTTTCATGCTGGATGACTTATTTCCAAGAAACTGATGAGCACATCTCTGGTAAACAAAAGATTTAAAGGCCCCATATCGTGCTCATTTTCAGGTTCATACTTGTATTTTGTGTTTCTACTAGAACATGTTTACATGCTGTAATGCTCAAAAAACACTTTATTTTCCTCATACTGTCTGTCTGAATATACCTGTATTCACCCTCTGTCTGAAACGCTCCGTTTTAGCACATTCCAACGGAATTGCAACGGAATTGCGTTGCTAGGCAACAGTTTGGGTCCATGTTTACTTCTTGTCAGCTGATGTTACTTACAGCCACTGCAACAGGAAATAAACTGGGACACATTTAAAATGTTTACGTTTAAATCCGCGTAATGGTCTAAATATTGTATATTTGTGACATCACAAATAGAAAGAAATCCTAACGGCTTGTTTCAAACGCACAATTTCTGAATACTGGCTGTGTGTATTTCTCCGTATATTGAGCGTTTTGATAGTTTAACAGTATTTATATAGCACTTAAACCTGCTTTATAATATAAAAGACATGAAAATCTCACTTTTTACAATATGGGACCTTTAAAGTGGTGCTTTTGTATGATTCTTTGTTTGATTTGTTGATTAAATCAACTAATCGATTAGTCGCCAAAATCGTATGAGTGTTAGTTCTTTCTTTTCTGTCGAGGACAGCCTTAGTTCTTTGCTTTTTTTTTGTCTTGCGAACTACTGGATAACTTTACCTCTTATGGCCTCTGAAAATCATTCAAATAAAAACAGGGGAAAGTTCACTCTTTGGTTGACCTTGTCTTCGACATATGCAAGCTCTAGGCACACAAATGTTGGGAACCTCTGCTGAACACCACCACTGCATGCTGTACCTGCAGTAACCACAGTGTGAATGTATGAACGCCATCCAACAAATGTGTCCACATTGATTGTGATTGGGGGAATAGAGCTACTTCCACGTTTCATTGTGTTTTCGTCAGATGAGTTCTCCTTCCACAATCTTGTAATACATGAACTTCTGTAAAACAACGTGTGATGAGAGAACAGAGCTCTCACATCCATCAACACTGGGGGATGGGGGGAGGCTGACATTTTCAATCAACCCAACATTTCCTCATCATGACTCAATTGAATTCACAAACGTGCTGTTTTTTCAATGATGTCTCGGTGAGACTTGAATTAGAAAACCAAGTCTCACAAACACTTCTTATTCAGCGTCACCTCACGGCACCGGCAACATGATCAAATGCTAAATTAAGAGATAGGGGGAAAAAAATAAATAAATATATATATATAAACACACACACACAGCCAGCGCTTTGTGAGCTGTTATAAAATTGCGGTCACAGGCTCAGACACATGATGGAGCCTCTTGGTGCGTTGCCATGGCAACTGCAGAGCGAGGAGGGGAAGAGGGGGAGTGGTTGGGGGGGGCTAAAAATCCAGGACACAAAGCGTTAACGTGGTGGCAAGGCCAACACACACACATACACAACGGCGATGGTTCTTCCAATGCAGCAGCGAAGGACAGCAGATAACTTGGCATTGAGATTTCATTGCTGTTTTACAACTGACACACACACACACACACACACACACACACACACACACACATGCAGTAGAGGGCTGTGTCCTTGCAGCAGGAAGCTGCTTCTTTACCAAAGCAGTCACGTAGCGTAGGGTGTCATACATCACGTCTATAAGCTCAGCGCTTTTATAAGGCTCATCTCGCCATTGGCTGTGCGAACACTTAGCCTCCCATAACTTCCTGGCCCCGAGCCGAGCAGCGAAAAAAACACATTTAGATATAGCGAAGACGCCACAGCCTGAGAGAGACAGACAGGTGACGGGATAGAGACGAATCGAGTGGGTGAAGAGACAATCGACGACACAGAGAAGGTAGAGAGATGACGAGGAAGAGGAAGAGTCAGAGAGGTGGGCAGAAAACAAGAAAGAGAAAGAAGGAGAGAGAAGCGTATCAGACGAAAACCAACAACCCGAAAGACATAAACAGAAAGAGGTAGAGGAAAATATGTAGGCAGAATTAGACAGACAGACAAGAAAGAGACAAATACAGTATATACAGAGAGAGAGACAGACACAAGCAGAGACGGAGAAAAATAGAGGTAAAAAAGAGAGAAGTGTAGGCTGAGAAGCAGAGGAGACCAGTCAGAACAAAACAGAGGCAGCAGACAGAAACCAAAACAGAGACAGAGATAGAGAGAAAGGAGAGAGAGACAGCACGGACAACAACAAAGCCTCGTATGTGGGTGTCTGTGTATACTGTACATCGTTCCAGGTGGAGGTGGAGAAAGCATCAGTGCTGAGCAAGTGGAAAACACAAACAGGAGGCTGAAAACAAGCTCATCTTGAGTGAACTGAGGTCATTACCTGCTGTACTGTGCGGCATTTGTGTAATTAGAAATTAAGATGGATCTGTTTTTATCAGCTTTTTTTTGGTATAAAGGTGAGATGTTACTAGGGCTAGTAAAAAAACAAACAGATATTCGAATATTAAAATTATATTCGAGAGTGGAAAAACCGCAGCTGCCTGCCTCGGCGCACTGAATGAACCGCATGACGGGAGAGTCACACAACGTCACTTTGATTCATTGAAAATGAAATGTAACGTTAGGTTGAGGTGAACGAGGAATAATTTAACAACAACCGTAATGATGGCAGAGAAGTCGGCCGCAGAGACGGTAGTGTCCTGACAGCAAGAGTTACTGTACGTCATGTAAACAAACCACGTACTTATCAGTCTGGAGACGTAACCCCTTAAAAGATGGGTGAGTAGTACTTGCTATCTTCTGACGTGTGAACTTTTTAAACAGAAAAACACACGTTTTATATTGTGATATTTACTGAAAATTACTTTCAGGCAATCTCCCTCCAGCCAGCTGCCAGCTTATTTAAGTGTTGGACGAATATATCGCTAAGAGGCGAATGGCTGAGAACATCGCTGGTTGTTTTTTCGGGGGGGCGATGTTTGTCATTTTATTTAGCTAAGGGTTGCGGTCTGCAACCTGCGGCTCCGGAGACACGTGTGGCTCCCTGTGGATTTATAAAAAAGGAAATGAATAACTGTTTTTTGTTTACATTTTTAGTTATCATTGTTGTAGGTCTAATGTACAACGGTATGACGGAGTATTAGGGCCACATTGAGAAAAAAATATATATATGATATTTCCAGAATAAAGTTAGAAGTTTACAAGAAAATAAAGTCATAATATTATAAAGTAGTAATTCTACGAGTTATTTTCTTTTTTTCTCGTAAAGTTATGACTTTATTTTTGTAATATTACGACTTATTTTTCTGGAAATCTCAGATGTTTTTCCCTCAATGTGGCCCTAATGCTCCGTAGTACATTGTCTCTTTGGCCCTCACTGCATTAGACTTATATACTATACACTTAGACTATAAACTGTGTTACCTTCATCACAATGATCAAATGTTTTAAGGCGCCAGACAGATTTTTCTTTTTTTCTTTGCCTAAAATGGCTCTTTTGATAGTAAAGGTTGCTGACCCCTCATTCTTTCATTCATTCATTCATTCACTCAGAAACATGCCACTGTGACCCTCCAGAGGCTGTTAATGGCTGCCAGAGTCTACAGACATCCTGCTGGACCAGAACAGATCTGTAACACCGTGTCCCTGTTTAATATCCTCTACACAAACCGATGATTTCTATGATCTCTCTCAGCAAAAAATCTGTACAACTGTTGTAAACAAAAGCACCACAATCAGTATTTTAAACTAGTGATTGTAAAAACTGTCACTGAGGTTCAGCAGTATGCCGGGTTTCATGCTAACCATCCCCCTCCTCCTCTGGTTAAAGGTGTAATAATCAATTTCCTCCACTTATTGGCTCTAATTTGCACACAAGCAGCATCAATTTGCTCCCTAAACCAAAGGGGACACTTCCACGTCGTCTATGCAGAGTACCTCCCGTATGTTTACCCCTCTACATTTCACATCATTTTATTACTGGTTTGTTTACAAAGCTTATTTTGTGACTATACACCGATCAGCCATAACATTCAGACCACTGACAGGTGAAGTGAATAACATGGATTATCTGGTTACAATAGCACCTGGCAGTGGGGGGGTATATTAGACAGCATGTGAACCTTTTGAACTTTGTGTTTGGAAACAGTAAAAATGGGCCAGCGTAAGAATGTGAGTGACTTTGACATGGGCCAAATGTTGATGGCTAGACGACCGGGTCAGAGCATCTCCAGAACTGCAGCTCTTGTGGGATGTTCCCGGTCTGCAGTGGTCAGGATCTACCAAAAGTGGTCCAAGGAAGGAGAACCGGTGAACCGGCGACAGGGTCAGACCCGAGGCTCATTGATGATGCACGTGGGGAGCGAAGGCTGGCCCGTGTTTTCCGATACAATAGAAGAGCTACTGGAGCTCAAACTACTGAAAAACGTTAATGCTGGTTCCGATAGAAAGGTGTCAGAACACACAGTGAGGAGCAGTTTGTTGCGCATGGGGCTGCGTAGCACGTAGAGCTGCTAACGTAGCACATAGACACACTGTTTGTTGGCCACTCGTTAACGGGCAGACACACAGCTAAACTAAACTAAATGTGCGGTGGAGACTTTTACTGGGAAAGTGGCTGCATGTCCGCGACACTTCACGCAGCATCGTAGCTGCTAAGTTAACGCTTCCGGACGGTGAACTGAGGACTCCCGTCAACCAATATCTGTTGTGCTCCTGCAGCTGGTACGAGGCATAAATCGTGTCGGTTAAAAGGTAATAATCAGTTAACGAGGGTCGGTTATCGGTTAAGAACATTTTTCAAAATGAGCATCCCTATAATGAACAAAGTCTTTCTGATCCAGGTGCCTTTTATTTTTTGTGCATATGTGTGCCACAGTAACCATAAAGGTTTTACGACCACAACTCTAACAAGCTGTCATTTTCCTCATCGCAGGCATACCAGTCACTGAAATGAACCCAGCCCTAACTTAAGGTGGGTATAACGGAGGAGCTGTGATGATTACCAGGATGGCATAAACACAGTAGTGATTCAGTTTGACAACTGTTTGTGCACGTGTGTGATCCCGTTGGGACAAATATGAACCATCAGGAATGTCCTACGTCGTCTACAGTAAAAGTATTTTACAGACATTGTCCACTCCTGCAGTAATGCATGTTTAATATAGGACATTAAATGCATATCTGAATCTACATTTCAATGATTTTCTTCAAACTAATTTGGTATGACACTATTTTGAAGCGCTGTTGCAGTACATGTGACTGCAGACGGAGCACAGGTTGAGACAGGCGTCTCTCAGCCTATAACCTTTTACTGTGAATGACTGCAGAATGTGTCTCCCATCCTTCAACATCTCGTTATGTGTGTGGACATGCCCAGGCTGCTTCTTACACCCTAAAACAAGTGTAAGTGCGGGGACAAATGTGAGAACGCACACACACACACACACACACACACACACACACGCTGCCCGTTTTCAGTGTCAGCCTTTCCACTCTCACGCCTCTCAACGGCATCTGTAGCCTCGGTGTTACAATTTTCAACAGCCCTGCATGTTTGACCGGATCGAGCGTGCTTTATCTGAAAATTAGCAGCATACAAAAGAAGCACTAATGCTACTCAGCGGAGGACAATGTCCGAGCTCCATCATTCACACCTGAAAAGCAGCTCAGTCATCTGCAGAAGCTCATCATGACTGCAGTGGAAATGCTGCGTTGTGCTGCCGAGGGATGTGGAGAATATTGAAAAAGATGTAAAATGATTTCATTTGACCAAATCCACAGGGAAGAGATGGAAACGGAGACGCCACTGAGGACCGGATTCAACACTAATAGTAAAGCAATCTTTTTCCTACCAGTGAATTCCTCATCATACACTGTGTAATCGTGTCTGAGCAGCTCTGTTGCTGTAAATTGTTGACTTGACAGGGCAGGGCACAGAAAATATCAACAGAGTAGAAGTAAACAACTTCTAGATTTACCTTCAAAACAAACATTCATTTAGATATAAGTACAGCTCTGCAGCCACAATTACAAGAATCCACTGTCGTCATGAGAATTAAGTTAAAGTTTCAGACTTATGCTTCGTGTCCAGGGGCATTTTTGGACGTAAGGGGTCGCGTCGCTTCCCAGCATTGGACGCTTGATGGGCTTTCACTAGACATAAGGCACCTGATTGGATGAACGCTTTCAGCTTTCAAACTGAAACCAACATGGCGTGCATTTAAAAGGTCTGCAAAGTTACAAAGTCCACACCAAAGCGAGTTACTCCCCCCCACAGAAACACTGCTCCTGAACTTCCTGAAACGCCTTTCTGAAAGTCCCGCCTTTTCTTCCATAACATCGTGATGTCACCAAGTAACCCATTTGCATAATGTGCTAGTTTGGCACGCCCCTCAAACAAAGCTAGTTAGAGCGGAGCTGGAGCGGAGAAGTAAACATGTTTTCTGAACATTAAAGCATGTAAACATGTTCTAGTAGAAAACCCAAAATACAACCTGAAGATAATCATAATAGGTCCTCTTTAATGTCAACAAATCCCAAGAAAAGACCAAAAACACAACAATGTGTTAGTTCTTCTCCTTCCCTGGCTCTCACCCCCCAAACCCTTTTCGTAAAAAAAAAAATCCATAAATATTTAAAAATGGGTCATGAACATACTGTACTCTTTCATTTTCATTTTAAAATATCAAACATTACTCAATCAGGAGTAAATGCTGTTTTTGTTGGGGAATATTTCCAGCCATGATTTTGTTTTTCCTCCAGTGAGTATTTACAGCAGCAGGATGGTGGATGTGGACTCAAAATAAACCAAAGTGTCCATGTTCATTGAAATGGACAAAACATGTCACCTGATACAACCGTGTGGCTCACTGACTTCAACAACTATGACAGAAGAATGAGCTAATTCAGGCTTTGGCTACAGCTAAAGTTACGGACATGAAAGGTATAAATCAACATATCTCATATGCTGTTCTCATGTTAAATCCCATCACTATGAAACTGGGTCTTTAAATGCATTAATAAGTTTGAGTCTCCTGTCAACACACAGTCCAACACACAGTCCAACACACAGTCCATCCATACACATGTTTTTGATGCCGTGTTTTGGCTTGTTTTTTGCAGCTTGTGCGGCGACTCTTCCATCCATCCATCCATCCATCCATCCATCCATCCATCCATCCATCCATCCATCCATCCATCCATCCATCCATTCATCCATCCATCCATCCACAGCAAAATCAGCAACTGAACCAGTTAAAAGAATTCCATAATTGCACGTTTATTCCTGTTCGCCTGTGAGGAATCTGGGTCTTGCTGTGTTTGTCCCATTTAATGACGCATTTCTACCAAGCATGAAAAAAAAGAAAAGAAAAGCATATTTTTTCATGAAAATATCGTGTGATAACGAGTTACTATGCTTTGAAATTGTGTCAAGTCTTGTTCTTCCTGCCATAGCGAGGCTAAAATACATGTGGTTTTACAATAAATAATTACAAAAATACATTATTTCCATAAGCATATTCTTAAGACTAAAATGCATCTTGTACATATTGTCTCATTGCATATTTTCTTTACAATTTAATGATTTATTTTCTTCTATTTTTTTGTTCCCTGAATCGTTTAGTTGTCTATATTCTCCCCCATAACTAATAATTATATCCGCATGCCTTCTGAGACTTGACATCAGCGATGTGTCCTGCTGTTAATGACAAAGGAAAACCACAGAGCGTTGCCGACACATCTCCGACCGCCGAGAAGCCGTACAGTTGACATTTGACCGCTTTGGAGTTCAAACTTGATGACTCATCCTTAAACATGTCTCGTTATCACCAGGGTAACAGGTATTCCTTAGCAACAAGAGCATCATCCTCCTCTCTCAATGTTAAGGCGTGGGTTTTCAGACCGCGGGTGTCCTTCAGCTCTGCTTACCCATTCCAACGGTCTCTACCTCTGATTGATTCATCGTTAATCTTTCATTCTCTCTCTCTCTCCTTCTCTCCATCTCGGGGCCCCCGGTCGGACAGCTGACTCATTCTCTCCTCTCCTCCGGAGTGAGAGTGTCTGTGGAGAGAGAGCTGAGATCTCACCGCTATTTTCAGGATGCAGCCTGGCGTCACTGCCCCCACATAACCTCTCGCTGCACATTATGGCTCAGCAGGATCCTGTTTCATACCACCAGCCATCAATTCAGTACATTATCACAAGGTGCAGTGCTAGATTCCCATACAGTAAGCACTATGAGTGTGGAAAAAAACAAAACAGGCTGCTGCCATAATCTTTGAACGTTTATTTTGGCTTCAGAGGGATTTGGTGGTGAATGGTGAATCCACAAGGCGAGACGGGACCAGACAACATCAGCCTGATTTAGCACTGCAATCCTGAAACACGGTCCGACTCACAAATACTAAATCGATGAAGCAAAACCAGAGATATCGGCTGTTCGAAACCGCATACTATACTAGTAGTACTGATTTGGCCAAAATGTAGTATGTAGTATGCGAGCAAAAGCAAAATCTACAGTATATCAAAAGTACCCGGATGTCGTACTGATTCGGAAGAAATCTCCAGTACACATCGGACCAGTCTATCTCGCCTACTGTATCCCACAATGCAAAGTGCTCGACCGCTACAGGCTACGGTTACAACAACAACAGCAGCTAAAAACCTCTCGTTTTTTAAATTTTTCATCACTAAATTCACTTCTGAAAATTTTTGAGGTGAAAAATCAGCTGTGTAGATTTAGAATATTGACAGCTTTACGATATTAGATTGCAAATCGATCATTTGCTCCACCGTTTTCAGAGTTTAGAAGCTCCACAAACTGCCATCACAGCTAGCTATAGTGCCTGCCGGGGTCGCTGCCTCTCCAGCCAGTTGGGCGGTCACGCTCAGAGACCGCTATGAGCTGGCTGGAGCTCTCTAGAGACCGGTCTGTAGACGAGAGGCTTTTATTTCCTTGTTGACGGATAGTTTGTTTAAATATCACAACACAAATGTCCATTATAATTTAACAGGAACCTGTGTTTATCTGCCTTTTTGGAGTTTAAACGTTTTACTGGCGCCAGGTCGTCGCTTCCAGTCCAAAATGGCGGAACTTTGCCATCCTGGGAGCTGACTTTCACTTCTTATACAATATGGACGTTCTTTTCCCCCGATCACTTCTGCGCAGACTCCAAATGACGTCAACATCTCAAGAGGGCGGCTTCTGTATCCGGCATATTTTGGCTTCACTTTAGTGGAGACGCGTCGTCCATCTATATATACAGTCTACAGTCACAGTCCAAAATGGCTATCAGGGGGAAACCTGAACATTTCAGACACTTATGCAGTTATAAAAAAATAAAGTTTAATACTTTTGAATGGGCACATACTGTTATAATAGCCTTCAGCCACTTTTAATAGAAATCATAACCTTTCCGTCATATTTAATAATATTTTTTTTAACTTAACATCTTTTTGTTCACCTGGTAAGTTGCTGAGAAGATTTCCTTCCCTCTGGTGAGTTTCAACACGCTTCCTGTAAATCATATGAGTGACTAAAATGTTTGGTACAGTATGTGAACTCCTGTAGGAACATTCTGTCAAAGAAGGAACGTCCCAGACAAAAGACCAGTAACCCCTGACCTCACAAAGCATGAAGAGACTAACCTGACCTGAGGCCAAAGGGAAGTAACATCTGTGTTACTGTCACTTAAAGAGAGGCGCTTTGACCCTTTGACCTCTGCAGTGCTTTCATAACCATCCAGCCCATCAAGCTTGGCGAGAAGCTCTCAACGATGCAGGTACACCACAAAATGAGCAGTCATGTTGTTCTGGGATATTGTGTGTTTTGAATGCGTTGTGTCCTCTGATGACTCCTCTATCACCAGATGCATCAACGTCTTATAGGAAGATGAAGATTAACTTGCAACTCTAGCAACACTACGGAGCTAGAGGTTTTCTCAATGATTATCTGATCTACTTTACCGTCAAGGAGGAGGCAGTAGAGATGGTTGAATCTCACTGGTTCCTCAGAGCACAAATCAATAGAAAAGCATTATCATTTATTAGATAAGATAATAACACAGCTTACTTATTCATTACGCAGCACTTTGGCTGCACAAAACTTGATTTATTTTCATCTTTTCTTTTAATTTACATGTCCTAGTTATTCTTCATGTTGAGATTTGGATCGCCTGTCTGCATCTACCTCTCGTTCCCAAAGCTGCTGCTGTAACAATTGAATTTCCTTCACGGGGATCAATAAAGTAGCTTCATAACCGAGGCACTCCAGCTAGCTCTGACCAAAATACACAAATATACACAATGCAGCTAAATGAATCTATGCATTTTACAGCAATAAATGTGTGTTTCATGAATAGCCGTGCACCCTGCAGAGCTGTTGTTACACAAGTCAATGACCTGCTTCCCACTCGCACACACTGTACTGTATGTCACTCTGGATGAAAGCATCAGCTAAATGGCTAAAAGAAATCTGGATTGTAAGCCATAATTTAGTTACAACAATCTTAATGGGGTTGCAGTGTTTTGAGCAGCTCTCCGTGATTAAGCTAAATACTGTGGCGTCCAGTTAATAGACACAGAAAAGCATACGGCTTTGTGCCACAGGGTTCAGGCCACACCGATCTATAGAGGCTGAATCGACTGTCGTTGAAATTCCCCCACGGGCAGACGGCGGATACAAGACCACACGCTACGCTGCATTGACTGAACTCTACAGTAGATGTATAATGCATGACGTACACGTATACACAGGGGCACAAATGCAAACACGCTCAAAGAGATGACAGGCAACAAAAGGTTAACGAGCTAAATCTATGCAATCCCCCTATAGCACGCACAAATAGAGAGATGCACCAAAAATAAACCTGCAGCAGGCATGGAGAAACCTCTTGTGATAAAACCAGTTGACTTGGATTAAAATTTGAAATGGAAAACAGGAGCGTTGCTCTACATGGCTGCCGGGGTGGCGTATGTGTGCATACACACAAAACACACACAGACACAGCAGCGCCTTGAGGCAGTGGAAGTCAAGTGACTTAAAATGACTGCAGACCGAGTGGGACAAGAACATTTCTATCTCCTAAACACAAAGACCAACATCCCCCAAACACACACACACACACACACACACATGCATGCACACCAAGAAAATCACGTGTGTTTTCTGTGCTCTGCTGTGTAAAAAAGCCATTAGTCTGGGCTTCTATGGGTTCTTCTGCTCACTATAGAAACATCTAACAACACGTCTTACAGACTCAGAGCCGACGGGTATATCTGCTGTATCTTCCATTGTGTGGTGCATTTCACCCTCTGCACTCTTTTCAATATAGTGCACTCATTCTCTGCGTTCTGTATTTATACATTCCGATGACGTTAGCCGCCGGCCACAAAGCCTGGTATTATGGAGGTTACATCCGCCCACGCTCACTTACAGCAGGCGAGAGCGTCACAAGAAGCCCTGTGCGCATGTACTGTATGTTAAACGCTAACACAAACATGCTGTAGGCTCACATACAGTAAATACACAAACTGTCTTCTCTCGAGTATCTTCATCTATCACCTGTGGTGCTCATCATGGCCCCAGATAAGGACTCAGAACCCAACATATACTTTTGTTAGGCTGGACAATAAACCTAATTTTACTGAATTATTGCCATTATGTAACTTAATTAACTCACGCTGCGAGACTTTTTGTGAACCCTATATCATTAAAACTGAGAATAGCAACAACAACAATTGAGATTTAAACATGAGTTCAAACAAACCAGTCCAGAAGTCAACAATTTTGACGGTAGGTTGTTATGGAGTGGAGCTTATCGTTAATGTTATTAATTATTAGTCAGAGTGACTGTATCCGAAACCGCCTACTACATACTACTGACGAACGCAGTATGCAGCATGTACTGTATTCTGCATTCCTCAGTAGTATGTAGTATGCAACGTAAATCGTTTTACTTTGATGTACGCTAGGCCGGGTTTCTCAGGTTTCCGGTTTTGGAAAGCGGAAGTAAACGGCACGGACAATAGCAAACCTCCGCTACTTTACATTACAAAACTGACCGAAAGTGACCGTTCCAGCGCTTTGCATTGTGGGATACAGTAGGCGAGGTAGACTGGTCCGATGATTACTGGAGATTTTTACTGAATCAGTACGACATCCGGGTATTTTTTGGCATACTGTAGATCTTGCTTTTGTTCGAATACTACATACTACATGCTACAATATGGCCAAATCAGTACGTACTACTAGTAAAGTATGAGGTTGTACTACTAGTAAAGTATGAGGTTGTACTACTAGTAAAGTATGAGGTTGTACTACTAGTAAAGTATGAGGTTGTACTACTAGTAAAGTATGAGGTTGTACTACTAGTAAAGTATGAGGTTGTACTACTAGTATAGTATGAGGTTGTACTACTAGTAAAGTATGAGGTTGTACTACTAGTAAAGTATGAGGTTGTACTACTAGTATAGTATGAGGTTGTACTACTAGTATAGTATGAGGTTGTACTACTAGTATAGTATGAGGTTGTACTACTAGTATAGTATGAGGTTGTACTATAGTATGAAGTTGCACTACTAGTATAGTATGAGGTTGTACTACTAGTATGAGGTTGTACTACTAGTATAGTATGAGGTTGTACTACTAGTATAGTATGAGCTTGTACTACTAGTATAGTATGAGGTTATACTAGTATATTATGAGGGTTAGAATACAGCTTTTTATACACATACAAATTGATTTTGTTGGATATTTATATGAATTACAATACATTACTTTTGTGGGTATAGCTACGAACGGTGTATGAGAACAGCCTGCACAATCATGCCTCACTATTCTTTGTCTTATATGAATGCTCTACTTGGATTGTGGCTAAAAAACAACAGCAACATGAATCCTGTGTATTAATAAATGACTTAACTTTATATTGACTGTGCTCCACAAATGGCCTGCAGTAATTAAAACCATGTAAATATCTTGTTGAGGTGGAATTTCTTTCTTTTTATATATATATATCTTAATCTGCCAAAGTCATTACAAGCGACACAGAGGAGTCATGTACTTGCTGGTTTGAGACTGTTTATTATTAGCTCTGCTGCTGCAGCCTGCTCACCACTCCCCGAGGGGCTTCATTGATAGCAAAGGCCCCGTCTCCAGCTAGGTAACAATAATCCGCCTGAAAAGTAACATAACGTTATTAGTTTTCTGAAGCAGGCTCTAAATCATCTCTATTAATCACTGCCAATCAGCCTTAATGAGATCTATATATATATATATACAGTATGTATATAACTGTGCCTCAGAACTACAATAAGATGTAATATAGACCCGTCAATCCAAAGAGAAAAGGGGAAAATGGAGGGCTTGTTTTCATGCGTTAGTGTGGACTGAAGTTTTTTCCATGTACGTGTCCAAAACCACATTCATGTTGTCCAACTTTAATTTCCACAAAATGGGAACATTGCAGAGGTATCCACTGGATTAAATTCCTCTTATTTTTAAGCGTATTCTCTGACAATCCATATAGAAGGACAAAAAAATCAAGGTTGTTGAATTTAACTTGCTGTTTTCAGCTTCGTCCGCTGCAGGAATGAAAATAGAAAACGTGATTTAAACCGCGATGCCATAATGAGTGTGGTCTACCCCAAAAAGTAAGGAAGTTAAATGTGTCAACAGCAACACAAAAAAAGCAAAAAGCTTTGAATGCTTGAGAAACATTAACATGTTTGAAGAGCGGTAGAGCTGATTATCACTCCTTTTTAAACAATGTTTATCTCATTCTGGAAAGAAACTCAGCACATACACTCGACACACAGCTTCCCTACTGGTGTCTTTTCTTGTTGTCTTTCAGTTATAAACAGATCAAGATTAAGACACATACTTTCTTAAAAAATACTCAAAACACTTTAAGGGCTGCAGGGAACAATTATTTTCATTATCAATTAATCTGCGTTTTATTTTCATGATTAATTGACAGTGAAAAAATCCAAGATGATGTTTTAAAATGTCTCGTTTTGTCCGACCAACGGTCCAAAACCCAATAATATTCTGTTTAATGTTTGGACTATATATAAGAAGTGGACGTAGTCAACGTGACGTCACCCATTGGTTTGTGGACTGCTTGTTTTGAAGCCTCGAGTTCGTCATTTTGGCCGTCCCCATCTTGGTTATTTGCAACCAGAAGTGACACGAGAGGGTGGAGCGAAGTACATAAGACTTTTTAGCGCGACAAAAATGTTACAATTAACTTTCATGAAGTGAAAACACACTGTGAAAGGGTTAAAATTGTAAGACGAAAACACGGACAACGCCGTGGTAGCGACCTGTCAATCAGTGCCCTAAAGCATCCCCTGCTTTATGGTCTATCTGACTCTAAATGGGACCATAATTTACTAAATGAACTTCATGCTGTATTGAAGAAGACTTGAAACTAGCGATTGAGACCATAAACTCATGTTTACAATGTTTACTGAGGTAATAAATCAAGAGAGAAGTAGGCTCATTTTCTCATAGACTTCTATACAATCAGACTTCTTTTAGCAACCAGAGGAGTCGCCCCCTGCTGGCTGTTAGAAAGAATGCAAGTTTAAGGCACTTCAGCATTGGCTTCACTTCTCAGACCTCTCAGTTGCCCGCTGGTTTAATGTGTATATAAAAGAAGTGAAAAGGAGCAAGTCCTCACATTTGAGAAGCTGAAATTAGAAAGTGTTTTTTGCTATATAAATCACTGAAACAATCAATGACTCGACTAATCGTTATCGAGTAGTGTCTGCAGGTATTCCTGTACACCCCAACAACCTCCACCAATAAGGAAGGGTATAGCCTGAGAGGTGAAACTAAGAAAAGGTACAACCAAAACAAATCTACCACAGCCCTGCAGTGCACATACAAAAATCATTATTTAGCCTATTAGTCCTGTCAGCCCGGTGACCCTTTCCCACCTTCTCTCGCTCATTCTTTCTCCTCTACAGGAGTCCTGCAGAGGAGTAAACAAGGGGATACCTCGTTAAATACAACGTTAAAGACAAAACACACAACAAAGTGTTAAAACGTAGCTTTACCAGAAAGCGAGAACTCACACCTTGAACCTTGCCTATTAGTCTATCCAGCACTCCTTTCGACAATTTATTTCCCTCATTTTTCCCCCTCTACCTGTTCCGGAGGGCCCTGTGGCGCATACGAAGCACACTCAAAGAGAGACCCCATTTCTTCTTAGCGGTCAGACCCGAGTTTAACTCCATAGGGAAGGAGAGAGGGACGGACGGACGGACGCTGCAGCTCCCGCTCTCTGCTGTAGACTAACAGCGGAGGGACAAGACGAGCCCAGCCTTGAATACCAGCAGAAGTCACATGGGACTGTGACACCCACCTGTGAAGGAAGGATCCTTCTTTCTCAATGTGAGCATCATAGGCACACACATACTATAACAGAGGCCCAGATGCATCTATTTTATACTCAAACAGACACGATATCTCGCGTACAGATCTGGAATGCAACACCAGCGACACATTAGCAACCCCTCCATCCATCTGCATGACCGTTACAACAAACGTGTTACCTTAAAATACACCGTGAGCGCTCGGAAAAGACTTCCAGTGATAATTAACCTCCCAGACGCTGTTCCTAAAAATACTTTATAATATGATTTGAATGTCAGCTCATTATCATACTAGTGTGTCTGGAGACAAAGCTTTACGTATCGCTGTTAGGACAGAGTAGAGACGGGGGCTTTTCTAGTTTCCAGTTGTAAAAGGTGGAGGCAATTAAAAATAATAACAACCCCGTACCGGCCAGCTCGGCTCCCAGAACTGGATATGTAAAACTTTACTCACTACTTAAATACGTCAGCTTTTAGACAAACATGCATTTACCTACAACTTCTGACAAACATGTGAATAGAAACACTTCAATAAAAGTAAACGTACCTCCTCCTGTTCACCATCTCAGTATTTTATTCTACTAAGTGGCGTAATTAACTTAATTCCAATCCTGTGTGGATAAAAAGAACATGAGAAAATTCCTTATTGATTATGTCTAATATACTTCATGAAGGCAGCAGGATATGTGTCATCGTATTCAGCAGGTTTGCATGAAAAATGAAAGCTGTAGTTGGGAAATGCTATCAACCAGAACTAGAAACAAACTGGAGCATTAGTTCACTTAGTTAATGTATTATTATACGTATAATATTTACAGTTGGCGTTAATTTTATTATTAAGTAGTTATAGATAACTGCGAAAACCAGCAAATATTCACATTTGAAGCTATAACCAGCCAGCAAAATGACTTAAACAATTAATTGATGATCAACATAATTTTCTGTCGTTCAACTAACTGATAAATTAACAAACCATTTCAGCTCTATTGTTGTATTTATACCTCGTGACTTTGTCCACATGTATCTTTATTAGTCATTTAGTAAAGGGATGTCAATACCAGAAAGTTAGTAGTCTATACCAATACCAGTGAAATTCCACAATTCTCGATACCGCGGTAAAAAAACAAAGAACAAAATGTACTTCAAAATACACCCTTATACCCTTTCATTACTGTTTTTGTGTATTTATTATTAATCCCTAAAGATCCGCCTCAAGTATCTCGCCAAAAACTAAATTTTACAAGATTACACATCATGGTAACGTTTGGATTTACCTTTGCGTATTAATATTTATTTTTACTGAGTAGAGCTTGAACGCATCATAATGTAAATCAATGTGATCTCCATTCGTTAGCTCTTAGCGCCGTTATTTACAAGCCCCCAGGAAGAGCGCAACTTTCGTAGTGGCCAAACGGCGGTACTACAACTTCCGTGTCCGTCACGTGATGCATTGGGCCCAAAAAGACTTTTTCCCATAGACTTACATTTGGAAAGAGACATCTGTAACTCAGAGGATCTTTTTTTTTTTGGTGAATCAACATCCCAGTATGAACACTCTAATAATTCTTGATGCCGTGACGACGGCGTGACGTTGGGATCCTGTGACCGAGTACTTCTCCAGACAGAAGTCGAGCCATTTAGGCTTCACAGGAATGAACGGGGCCCCGCCTCCAACGCTGTATCCAGTTCTCTTAATTCATCCATGGTTATTTAGCCAAGCAGGACTGTGCTGCCCACCGGCTGCTAACAGCTAACGTTAGAACCAGCTCTGCTTCTGCCAATTGCAACACAGATTTGTTGTTCACCAGGTAGCGTTATCAGGGAGAGTTTCTATTGTCCCCGGGACGACGAGACACCGTTAGACTCGAGTCCTGATCTCTGTTCCCCGGTACCTTCAGTACTGTAGAACAACAAGTACAAGACAGGTTTTTAACAATTTTGACATCGACTTGGTACCTAAGACAGTTTATTATATTTGTATCTCATATTAGCCAGAGTATTCGTATAATATTATAGGGACTGTGCCAATACGACAGATCTAGACTCTCTGACATCAGGATCACCACACCCAGCCCGTGAGCGCGTGCCAGCATCAACAGGAAGACACACACCACCGTGGCGTTATTGGACGTTATTGCCACTTTACCGATATTGAACTAGAGGCCCCGGGTGTGAGCTGAGCGTGCAGAGTTGGCATGTTGACAATCTGGAAGTGTTTCAAGGGTCCAGAGCTCTTGAAACCCCCCCCCCCCCGCTAAGGCCTGATGTGGGTCGACCAAACAACAACACCACCCGTGACCACGCTGGCAGAAGGAAACTACAGTTGAACAGTGTTCGCAGACACAACAGATGAATATTGTTCTCAGTTATGCAGCAGACGAGTGACTCAGTCCTACGGGGCAGAAGGCGTTGATGAGGGGTTACGTGTGTTTGTGTGTGAAAGAAAAAGGAGGCAAAAAAGCGGTACCTCCAAATGTAAACGTGTTATCTTCTTCACACACATCCATATGCAAAGCCACAAACACACACACAAACACAAACAGGCCATTATCATTCCACTGCTTCGACGCTGCAGCATCAGTAGAGATTAGTCCCCCGGTGACCTAGCATTACCCAGCACACTGCGCAAGTCTGCAGAGAGCCATCTATCTTCTCCCTCCATCTTCCCTCACTTTCCGCTCCTCTCCTCCCCACCCCTTCCTCTGCTTTTTTTATCTTCGTCTATCTGAGGCTCCCCAGCCGTCTCCATCGCCTCTCTCCTGAGGTTTCTGCTGTCCTTTCCTGTTCTCTGCTCTCTATGTCTCTATCTTGGTCTTTCTCTCTCCCACATTCTTCCTTAGGCTTTATCGTCTCTCTCTCAGTCCGTCTCCTTGGGCTATCCTCGTACCACATCCCTCTAAAAAAAAAGAATGTTCCTCCCTCTTTCTTTCTCCCCCTTCTCTCACTCTTCCTCCATCTCCCTGTTTCTGCTGAGTATAACTTACACAGTGTGGTAGCAGTAAAGTCGACTCCAGGAAGACTAATACGCTGATGGCAGATAGCTGTAAAATAATGAGAGAAAGGCCCCGGCTGCATGCTAACTATCCACACTGCAGCTAAAGGCATTACACAGTAAGATGGGGGAACTAAAGGAGAATGTTTTTCCTCCATTTTCGTCTTCAACAAGCTCTTTTTGCATAACGGGAATTTACAGTCTATTATTAGCATTGTTGGAATTGCTTATTAAAACCAATGAGTGCCTCTTGGTGCACAGTTGGTGGCTAACAAATATACTAACAATGCAAGCATGCCACTTTATGGACCCAGAGCAGGGACGATTCTAGGATCAGACCTTTAGCCCCCAATGATGATGTACCATGTGTACAGTCAAGGGTGCAGGTTTTGTTTCAACATTGGGGGGGACACATTAAGTGTGGGGTCTGGGGTCCTCTCCGAGGAAATCAAACACTTCATTTCCTGCATTCTGGTTATTTTTTATGCACCAATATCTGCCTTTTCTGCATCATGTCATGGTGAAAATGTCTTTATTTGCGTAAAGAAAAACACAAAATTCAGGCACCAGGTCACAATTCAAATTATAAACATGAATATAATGCAATGTAAAGCAGTAAGGCTCTCAGTCATCCTGTATTTCATTTTTAGGTCATTTTCAAATTTCAAAAATTGCTACTATGGGGACTAACATCATCACAGATGAATACAGTTGGGCTCATTGAATTCACAAGTCTCAGCTTTTCAGTGATACCCAATTTATTTAATTCCTAGACAGTTTATGGACTCCAGTATGCAGAAATATTCAAAATATGTCGTTTTAGAATAGGCAAAAATAACAGATTTATACTACATGCATAGAACTGCATGTGATTATCATAAAGTGGGCATGTCTGTAAAGGAGACACTCGTGGGAAACCCATAGAACCCATTTACATTCACATATCAGGAGGTCAGAGGTCAAGGGACCCGTTTGAATTTAGTGTAATTTTGAGCGTTATTTAGCCTCCTTGGTTGGTACCAATGGATTCCTTAGATTGTCTAGTTTCATGTGACACTAGTATATCTCCACTCTACTGTTAAGACCGCTACAGTCTCTTAAAGACAGTAATGTCAGCGGTCTCAGAGGGTTTGATAGTTATTTTTTAGGTGTGCTTGAGCATCCCTAGAAAGAGTCTAAAAACACCCCTGGAAAAGGAAAATTAGCTCAGATTACTAATTCATAAATTCATACTGGATTAAAATCTCCTTTTTTGATCCGTTTCAGTGTTGCACAAATGCAGCAAGTGGTGCACATTTTTTTATCAACTCTTCTACAGCAACAGTCACAACAACAGCCACCACTAGTTATAAGACACATACTGCATGAGATGTGGTTCCAACAGAGAAACTAAAAAACCTCCCTAATGGAAGCAGCACCAGACGACAGAGGGAGAGATACAGTAGAAGTTAAAAAACATAAGGGCTGGATAAGAAGAGAGAATAAAGGAGATAGTGAACACATGAAAAGATAGAAAGGGGAGAGAGTGAGCGATCGGACATGGACGGAGCCGAACAGGAAACACTGGAATGCTGTAAATGTAAACATACTGAGTCAGCAGGGACGGACTGGGAGCACTGGACACAAACACACAACAGTCCAACGCAGCAGAAAACGCAAAATTCCTACTTTTTGTTTACAACGTGAGATCATTTTAGTGGTAATCTGCTCAAAGTTTTTGCCCAAACCAACTGAATATCTTCAGAGTGGAGTGGAGTACAGTGTTGACATACTGTAGGGACAAAGTGTGCTGTTACATTACTGGTTAAGACAAACACATGTGAAAGGGTTTGTGCTTTTGAATCCATGCTTTTCAAGAGTCGCAGTAGTGTAGGTACGTGTTCAAAGGTAAACAGTCCGATATCATGAGTAAAATTGCACGCATACCGACAAAAAACTAGAAATTGGTCTTCAGATTAAAAAATATATTGTGCTGGTGATGCTCTGTGACCTTAATGTTCATGTTTTTAGACGAGCTGGCGACATTAGCTCTATGGATGGCAACGTCAGACCGTCTGTCCACCACTTTAGTCCAGACTGAAATATCTAAACAACAATTTGATGGATTGTCATGGTATTTTGTAAAGACATTCATGACGCACAGAGGATGAAACCTAATGCCCCCCCCCCCCTCTCCCCCTCTCTTAGTCGATTACTAATCGGTCGTTTTCGTCTTAGTCGACTAAGATTTCTTTAGTTGATTCGTTTTTTTATGCTCAATGACTTATTCTACAATGATCACATCTCTGGTTAACACAAGATTTAAAGTGGAGGTTTGGTGTGATTCTTTGTAGAGAAACTCAGTTTCACAGATCTGATGATTAAATCAACTAATCAATTAGTCGGCTAAGAATTTCTTTGGTTGATTTCCCCCCCTTCACTTTGGTTTGTGACCGAATCCCTGCAAAACTAATTACATTCCCATCAGCCCCGGCTGTGTTTTTAGCAAATGTTAGCATGCTAAACTAAGATGGTTAACATGATAATAATATGGGTGTGTGGGCGGGACCTCGATACTGCAGCTCCAGATTACTACTGTGCCGACTCGGACTCTAAATGACTCAATATGGCAGCTCCCGTATCCGGGATAATTTGGCTTCACTTTTGTACAGTGGGAGGAAGCTATGATGCGTCGTCCATCTATAGTTTATGGCACAGCCTCACAGAGCTGCTGGTTGTAGACTCTTAGTTATTTCACATTCTGTCGCATTTGCACCTGTACTGTAATAAACTGATTTCTTATTTTTGCATCTTCTTCAGTTGGTCAGTGGGCGTTATTTTCATGATGATATGAGGCTGCTACATTACTGAAAAATAAGTTATTCTTTAGTAATTAAATTTCAGTTTCATCCCGTCACATTAAAATAATCACCCTGCAGTAGTGTATAGATTTTTCAGCCAGGGTGTGACCTTTGACCCTAAACTACACTTGCTGACACATCACAACCGTCGCACCAAGATCAGGTGCCTGGGTCCGGATCACATGACCCACTCCTTGGAGGGTATCACCATGGCGATGGCGTTCGACACACTACTCGTGAGGTGTCTTGTTCGCGGCTTGAGTCAGTGATTCCTATCACTGATTAACCACAGAGGATTTCAACGAGCAGAGCAGGGCGGAAATTCCCAGCGTTATTATGTGGGGACAAAGTTGTGCTATGCGGTCGGGTTAGACCTGTTTCAGAACAGTTTCAACTACACATGCACCCGCATGCACTTATATTTACCATCGCTACATCTCTAAAAGGCCTCGGAGGGATGGAAAACATATCATGCATGAGGATGTCTCCGTCCCAAATGGAGATTGCAGGCAAAAGAAGAGGTGGCCGGAGAGAAAGTGGAAGTAATCAAGTGCTTCTTTCCAGACATAAGAGGGGGGATGGTGGGACGGTGAGGATAATGGAGGCCAGGAAGCCAGACAGGCCGGCTAGTTTGCTAGCTAGCTCCCTGCCACGCTTCATTAGCTATTGTCATGTCGCTGCATGGCCGGGGCTGCTCATGCCTGTGTGTGTGTTTGTGTGCACTGTGTGTGTGTGTAGCGGCGAGGGTCGGACCAGAGAAGATGGTGGAGGCCATACAGGCCAGTCGAAGCTGGATGTGATAGCTGCCATCACACGAGCTTCCAGAGCTGGATGTGATGTTGTCTGCTGCGTCGGCCGACTGGACGCATTCCAACACTTCACACAGCATCCTCTGCTGCTGCTGCTCTGTCTGCCATTTTCTCCTCCCTTTCATCTTTTGCTTACGTTTAATCACTTTCCAACCTTTTTTATAATATGGATTACTTTGAAAGCTCAGACAAGTAGTCGATTAATTGATTAGTGAATTGTCAGAAAATGAATTGCCAATAATTTTGACCAATTCTTTGTTCAAGTCATTTCATATATAAAATCTCTCCTGGGTTTTGCTTTTGAAACGTGAATATTTACTGTTTTCCAAGATAGTAAACTGAATTAAGGCTGCAATTAACAATTATTTTCATTATCCATTTAACCCGATTATTTTCTCGATTTATCATATAGTCTATAAAAGAAAGAAAAATGCTCATCAGAATGTTCAAATTGTTTGTTTTGTCTGCCCAACAGTCCAAAACCTAAAGATACTTCAAGAAAAGCAACAAATCCTCACATTTGACAAGCTGGAACTAGCAAATGTTTGGTATTTTTGTTTGAAAGATGACTGAAATAATTAATTATCAGAATCAGAATCAGGTTTATTTTGCCACATATATACTGTACATACATGGAATTTGACTCTGTTTTTTATGCAGCTCTTTCAATGTACTTACACAGAATAGAAATAACAGCTAGGAACAACAACGACTAATACTAAAATAAGAATACAATAATAAAAGAAAAAAATTAAATGTCGAGTCAAGCGTTCTGGAAGTTGTAAACAACACAAATAGTGCAAATAAATGGATATACTGAACATGGACTGGGTGATTATGTACAGTATGTACATGTGAAGATGTCTTTGTACTGTATGTGCAGTGAGCAGGATTTATATTTACAGTGACAGGTATGTACATATTACAACTTGTCACACAGATGATGTGTGTATATATTACAAAACAATGTGCATTAAAGACTGTAAATTATGATCTAGAAATAGTAAAAATGTGCATTAAAGACTGTAAATTATACTTTAGAAATGTGCAAAAATGTGCATTAAAGACTGTAAATTATGATCTAGAAATAGTAAAAATGTGCATTAAAGACTTTAAATTATAATCTATAAATGTACAAAAATGTGCATTAAAGACTGTAAATTAGTATCTAAAAATGTGAAAAAGGTGTATTAAAGACGGTAAATTATAGTTTAGAAATGTGCAAAAATGTGCATTAAAGACTGTAAATTATGATCTAGAAATGTGTAAAAAAAATGCATTAAAGACTGTAAATTATGATCTAGAAATGTGTAAAAAAAATGCATTAAAGACTGTAAATTATGATCTAGAAATGTGCAAAAATATGCATTAAAAGACTGTAAATTATGATCTAGAAATGTGTAAAAAATGTGCATTAAAGACTGTAAATTATGATCTAGAAATGTGTAAAAAAAATGCATTAAAGACTGTAAATTATGATCTAGAAATGTGCAAAAATATGCATTAAAAGACTGTAAATTATGATCTAGAAATGTGTAAAAAATGTGCATTAAAGACTGTAAATTATGATCTAGAAATGTGTAAAAAAAATGCATTAAAGACTGTAAATTATGATCTAGAAATGTGCAAAAATATGCATTAAAAGACTGTAAATTATGATCTAGAAATGTGTAAAAAATGTGCATTAAAGACTGTAAATTATGATCTAGAAATGTGCAAAAATATGCATTAAAAGACTGTAAATTATGATCTAGAAATGTGCAAAAATATGCATTAAAAGACTGTAAATTATGATCTAGAAATGTGCAAAAATGTGCATTAAAGACTGTAAATTATGATCTAGAAATGTGCAAAAATATGCATTAAAAGACTGTAAATTATGATCTAGAAATGTGCAAAAATGTGCATTAAAGACTGTAAATTATGATCTAGAAATGTGCAAAAATGTGTATTAAATACTGTAAATTATAGTTTAGAAATGTGCAAAAATGTGCATTTCAAAAAACTGTAAATTATGATCTAGAAATGTGCAAAAATGTGCATTAAAGACTGTAAATCATGATCTATAACAGCAGCAGCGAATCAAAAATATCTCACAATATAAATGCTGATTATTTTTTTTTAAATTGAATAATCGGTTCTAATTGATTATTGTTGTGTTGTTGGTCACACAAAACAAGCAATTTTTAAGACATCACCTTGAGCTCTGGAAACTTGTGATCAAGAAAATAATTGTCAGATTAATTGATAATGAAAATGATCGATGGTTGCAGCCCTATTTAGTGTCACGGAGCGATTAGTCGTACATAAGGAGAAGAAAAAGGGAGGCAGGGAGGAGGCTGCACAGAAGTATTTGGATGTATCCTGTAACTTGTGTTTCAACCGGTGTCAAGTAGATGAAAGAGGAGATGAGATGGAAATGTTTAGGTAGTGTTGGAAATGGCTGGAGGTGGAGGTGTGTCTATACTGCTCCTTCTGAACTCCTAATATCTAATATCAGATCAAGTGAGACAGCATTTAGCCCACCAATCTGGATTTATGACGCTACCTGTTATATTTCTTTTACCTCCCAACTGTCTTATTTCTTTTCCCCTTTTCTATCCTCTTCCGTCTCTTTGCTCCTCCTCCCTCTCTTCTTCCTTTTCCGTGTCCTTGAAGAGTGACAGTTTCGGTAATCACAGTAAAAATCATGCATCATCCGATCACACCTACCAGCTACAGATGCGCACTCACACCCACAGAACAACAGCGCTCCAATCATGCATATGGATTACATGATAATTTCAGACAATAAACCAACCTGTCATCTTTGATCTACTACAGTACATGCACAGTTTGAAGTGGACGCGACATTTTCTTACACTTAGTTCAAACACAACCAGAGCCCAGAATACACACCGAGACTGAAGGCGAGACAATCGGCATCAAAGACGGTGAGGTTTACTCAACCACCTCTCAGCACTCCTTCCACTCATCAGCTCTACAAAGCCGGTTGAACTCTTCTTGACCTTTGGGTGTTTATTTATCAAACTTTTGTTTAATCCTTAAAGAGCGTCTCTTCAAAGGACGTAATCCCTCCGCCCAACAGCGTCGGTTATGACCTAAACCAACGTGCCATCACCCCTCAGAAAGAAGCTTTAAGCTGCTCACATGCAAACAGGGATGTCAAAACACTTACACATCCTTACACACACACTCACACACACACAGTCCTTGCCCTCCATCCATCTCCATCTTCGACATGCCTCAAGTGCCAAGTTACACAACGGGGATCGTCTTCCTAATGCGAGTGCTCCAAGAGAAATTTGTCTCTTGCTCTTTTTCAGGCTCAACTCCATCCATCCATTCGGTTTAACGCACGTACGTTATCCAGTCCATTCGGCCTTATTGTTGACAAATAAACGTTACTGCACATCCCAAATGAAGCGCTCCAGATCTGTGTGTGTGTGTGTGTGTGTGTGTGTGTGGTGGGGGGGTGGAGATGGGGGTGTATGTGTGTGCATGGCGCCCGGGGCCCAGATGGTGTTGTAGACAGAAAAATTGTGCTGATTATGCTTTACGTTTGTCCCTCTGTCTGAGCACCTGCCCTCACGCTCTGATTGGTCAGCTGGCCCACTCTGTTGTGATTGGTCAACCAGCCAAACTCTTCAGATTCTGCTCCAGCTCCGCTCTAACTAGCTTTGTTTAAGGGCGCACCAAACTAGCCGCTAGGCAAGTATTATGCAAATTTACTACACGGATTGGTTGAATACTCGATTCTGATTGGTCAATCACGTATTCTACGGTCCGTTATTTATTATGTTGCTATGGACGCAGTTCTGATGTCGGACTCTGGAGGACCATTTTTGTGTCAAATTATTGATTTGTTAAGTAAGTAGCCGTGTAATAACCGGGATAATGTGCAGCTAGCGCGTCATTGTTGTGAAATAATGTGTTACTCGGTGACATCACCATGTGAGGGAAGAAAAGGCGGGACTTCAAGCAAGGCATTTCAGGCAGTTCAGGAGCAGTGTTTCTGTGGGGAAGAGTAACTCCCTTTGGCGTGGACTTTGCAGCTTTGCAGACCTTTTACATACACAAAATAACTATATAACACACTAGAGGAAATGAAAACAGCATAATAGGTCCTCTTTAATCAATTATGAAATGTCAAAAAAAATCATGAAAAATAACCATCACAAGAGGTGACCTCTGCCAAGTTGCTTGGTATTCAATTTACAGTGTAAATAAAAATAATAATAATAAAATAAAAACAGGGAAATTCGGCAAATCCTCACATCTGAGAAGCTGAAAGCAGCAAATATTTGGCTTTTTTTGTTTGATAAATTACTACAATTTATCAGCGTTAATTAATAATCAGTTGAGTCATTTACCGCTGATTTACTACTTCATTAATCCACAAGTGAGTTCAGCAGAATTCTATCTTTACCATAAGTTTATATTGGCGGTGGCATACAACGCTGTGCTTGCATCTCAATGAGTTTGATCTTTCCCACATATCCTTCGCCATATCAGTCTCTTTACTGAGCTGCCAACTCATTGCAAATGAACAAGTACACACTTCTTTTTATTTAAAGCAAGACCTGCTGTGTTTGGTTATCTGCATGTCTCCAGCTCAAAAAGCCACCCAGCTGTCCATGTTAACACTCACAAAGCTGCAG